>NC_061090.1:66413804-66416304 GCF_015104395.2 Macrobrachium nipponense | reverse complement strand
CGAGGGAGAAACGATGGGAAGATTTCTCTCTCTCTCTCAATATATATATATATATATAAGATATATATATATATATATATATATATATATATAATAATATATATAAGAGGTTTAGGAGGTCCATTGATACTAAACATGAAGGCCAATATTTATTATAAAACGTTTCGCACATCAACTTTGTGCATCTTCAGTCTGTAAAAAGAGAAATGCATATATTAAAAACTAAAAAAAAAAACACAGGATTCACACAATAGTATCATTGTTAAAATTCAATAAAATATAAATAGTAAAAGAGAAGAAGAACCACTGAGATAACCACCGACTAGAATGGAAGGAAGCAAAGAATGATTTTTTGAGAGAGCCAGGTCCAAGACGTTGACTATGCCACATGTAGAGGTGAGGCCGAAGTGTTGTTATTCAATGTGGGAACCAGCCTTTTAATAATTAAAGATTCCAAGGTAGTTAGGTGGTCCGGGTCTTTAGTATAACCTATTATCGAGAAGTGCTGTTTTGATACATTTATTTTGCATTTGGTGGCATGATTCTTGATACTAGAAAATTCAGGATTACTAATTCTTTGACATGTTCCATAACTGAAACCCATATGGCTACAATATCTCATCTGCAGTAATCTTCGAGTCGATCCCACGTAAGTTGCAGGGCATCCTGCGCATTTGAATTTGTATACAACGTTGGATCTCATGAAGTCCTGCAGACGATCTTTGAAATTAAAAAGCGAGCCAATTTTGCAAGGATTGTTTGAGATAAGTTTAATTTTGAGATAAGGAATTTCTTGTTCTATTATTTGTGAGAGTCTAAGAGAAAACTTCGAGTTTATTATATATGGAATCGATGCATACATCAGTTTCTTTGGGACATCCATTAGCGGAGGAGGTTGGATATAGTTACCTACTAATTTGTTATTATTATATACAATGTCTTTGGGATAGGAGTTTTTTTGAAAAAAGGTTATTAAAAATTCCATTTCGTTATGAAAATTTGCCAGTGGATGAATATTTCAAAGCTCTATAGACCAGTGGTGTATATGGAATTAGTTTTAAAGGTTTTCTGACAAGAACTATAGAAGTTATTGGCTAATCCCGTGAACGCCTTTTTTCGATATACTGCAGTCGTGAATTCTGAATTGACTCTAGTGACAAGAATGTCCAGAAATGGTAATTTGTTTTCATTTTCTATCTCCATTGTGAATTTAATGTTGGGATGTTGTACGTTAATGTGGTCCAAAAATTTTGCTATTTGCCACTGATATCTGAAAAGTGCAAATGTGTCGTCAACATATCTTCTGTAATACATTGGTTTACAAGAAATAGGACAATTGTCTAAAAATTCTGTTTCCAAATATGACATAAAAAAGTTAGCAAATATTGGCCCAAGAGGCGACCCCATAGCAACTCCATCGACCTGCGAATAGAGTCGTTGATTAAAAATAAACATGGAATCTTGCACAGCAAGTTCAAGAAATTGTTTAAAAAGGGGTTTACTAAAACCATGAAATACAGTGTCATCGCTAATAAAAATCTTATCTAAAATAATATCTATGGTTTCGTTCAAGGTACATTCGTAAACAATGATTCCACGTCAAAACTGGCCATTTGGTAGTCTCCGTCCTGATAGATGATTTGTTCCTGAAATTGATATCCATTTTTCAAAGTGTTTTCGTTAATGGAATATTCAGTTAATAGTGATACTAAGAATTTGGAGATAGAAAAAGAAGGACTATTGTATGCAGTCATAATGGGTCTAACAGGTGTGCCTGGTTTATGAATTTTCGGTAGGCCATATAATATACTAAACGAAGAACCTGTGACATGTAATTGCTGGTATGTAGTGTCATTTATTTCCCCTTCATTTTTCAGTTTCCTTAAGAATCTATTGACTTTATCTTCTCTTTTGTAAATGTCGAGAAAGTTGGGGTCACCATGTAGTTGAAACTTAGTGGTATCAGATAGAATGGTTTCAATTTTTTCTATGTACTCATTTTTGTTAAGAATCACCACACCTTTTTCTTTATCAGGTTTGCAATAATTATATCTTCCCGTTTTTTCAATTCAAGTAATAATCTAAGATCATCCTTTCTAAAAATGGTGTCCAGTAGGTTTTAAGGTTAGCATATGTTTGATGAATAATAGAGGACATTTGTTGCAAATTACTGATGTCTTTTATCATATCTAGTTTCAAAATTCTCTGAAACAACACTTCAAATGGCAAATAGAATCTGGCATATAGTCAGGTCTGTAAGACGGTAAGCAAAAATCCAAACCGAAAGATAGTAAAAATTCTTCTCTCTTTGAAAGTACATAATTGGACAGGTTAAAAATACAGTCGTGTCTCTGATTGAAATCAGGCAAATAAAAAAACACCCAGGCTCTGAAGCTTCTTTTGGTGGACGACAAAATACAGAAGAAATAAATTCATTAATTACATTATAAAACAGTTTCTGATACAATAAACGGTCCAGTAATGACAGATCAGAGAATAA
>NC_061090.1:66398804-66406304 GCF_015104395.2 Macrobrachium nipponense | reverse complement strand
TAAATTGAATGGCAAGATTATCAAGCCTTACATTTTGGAATCGCGAAGGCGACGCAAAATTAACATTAGGAACAGAGTACAGCTTCGCCTAATATCTCAGTGGAAACTTGTTGACAGATTAGGAAGGTCAAAACTTTCGAAACAAGAAACCCATTCTCAAGAGACGCATGACACAGGGGCTATAATTAAAACATATCTCACCTGAATTGGTCCATGCGTCTCCATAAAGGCTAGTGCCGTGTAAATGGATTTTTAATCTCTCTCTCTCTCTCTCTCTCTCTCTCTCTCTCTCTCTCTCTCTCCATGCACGCATGCAGATTCGTGTGAGAATGGTGTCACTTATCATTTATGAATAACATGGAATGTCTACAAAAAAGTATATTCAATAACATCTCTTCAGTTCCAAAGCCTCTCTCTCTCTCTCTCTCTCTCTCTCTCTCTCTCTCTCTCTCTCTCTCTCCTTATATGCATGCAGATTCGTGTGAAAATGGTCAAAAATCATTTATAAATTATGAGAGAGAGAGAGAGAGAGAGAGAGAGAATGTCTGAAACCGATGAGATATTGTGGAATATACTGTCTGTATAAATTCCATGTTATTGTTTCTTTATCAGTGACGATGACGTCATGGTCGCAAACTCCGCAAAATAGATTGTATTTTTATTTGCTATTTACCAGAGATTTTTTTTCTTCTTTTTTACATGTCCTTTTGGAAGCCCATAGTGGGGTAGCGCCGTCAGTGCACTTCATGAGCGCACTATAGATATTACTTAAGGTTCTTTGCAGCGTGCCTTCGACCCCTAGCTGCAACCCCTTTTTCGTTCCTTTTACGTTACCTCCTTTCTATTCTCTTCCTTCATCTTACTTTCCACCCTCTCTTAACAGTTGATTCGCAGTGCAACTGCGAGGTTCTCCTCCCTTTACACCTTTCAACCGTTTTACTGTCAATCTCCGTGTCTTCGCTGAATGACCTCATAGGTCATTCAGCCTTTGGCCTAAATTCTATATTTTATTCAATTATCTTGAAATGTCTGTTGTCTTTATTGCCTTCAGTATAAAATAGTTTTTGATAAGTTGAATTAGGTAATCCTTAGATATTGCGAGATGAATTCAGTCAAGTATTGCATCAGCTGCACTAAAATATTTTCTTGCATTTTTTTCATCACCTAAATGGAAGTCTCAAGAAGCTTCACAATCATTAATAATTGTGAAAAAATACATTGTTAAATGACGCGTAACTGAGAACTGAGAAACTCCTTATTATGTAGAAATTACGTAATTAAAATTCAAATTCAAATGATGTATTTCTGCCCAATGATAACTCATTGGTAGTATTTACAAATTGTTTAATTGAAATTCAAATTTAAAAGCTGCATTTCTGAGGAAAAAAAAAATCCATAAACAAACAATTCAAGTCGAGAATTGCTAGTTAATCTCATTGATTATCTTATTACATCTTTATTGCTATTTAGTAAAGATTGCCTTTTTTTTTTTTTACTTATTAAATGGTTTGTTAATTTATCTTTTTTTTTCTAATGACTGATCTCCTATTTCTGTGTTTCCCATTACCTTCTGTTCCTTCTTTCAGTAATTTGGATGTGGGTAACATAATGAGATGATGTTCAAGAAACTTCTGTGGTTAGTTTTTAAGATATGACGTTCAATTTTTTATAGGCAAAGGTCTCGATACCCGATTGCATTTCGGGAATATGCGGTAGGAAGGAATTGTCCGTAATATCCAAGGGTAACAGTGGAATTATGTAATGTCTCCCTTGAACGGAGGTCTAACGCCTACTGGCAAGTTCCTTTTCCATGAGAACCGAATCATCTTTCCTCGACGCTTTTCTTTATAAAAACGCACCGCATACAAGAGTAGATTCCCATCAACCGTGCATTTGACGTCTAGGCCAGTACCTTATGACGATCCTGATTGGCTGTTGATAAGCCAATCACAGGGCTGGAAATCCTCAGTCTCTCTCGAGAATTCACATAAGTAGGATGTATGTTCCACCTCCTGAAAGACGTATCCCTCAGTAGATGTGGAATACATCCTGCCCATGTGAACTCTCGAGAAGACTGAGAGTTTCCAGCCCTGTGATTGGCTTATCAACAGCCAATCAGGAGGGTCGTAAGGGACTGGCCTAGACGTCAAATACACGGCGGATGTGAATCTACTATAGCATATATGCGTAATATTCCAAAATTACTTTTGGACATCACCCATAACTCCTTCCATTCATTCAGTGTCAGTTTTATCACCGCAACAGCTCGTCATATCTTCGCAGCATTCTGCTCTTGCGAAATTAACAGCCGGAAGTAGCGCTATTTTTTCGAGGAGACGCGAGGAAAACCCAGCCCATTCAACTTTTCTTTCTCGCGCCTTTGTTTCTGAGCGCGAGATGATAATACGCGAGTCTCTCGCTTGGTTAGACATTGGTCTGATCATTGTCTCGAAATCAGAGTCCTCTGTTGCCTGCGAGGGTGCCAGGATGCCAAGTGTACGATGACGGTCTTGAAGATACGAGATCGTATGTCTTCACTATTTCCTGGTCTTCATCACTTTTTGCTGATCATAAATAGAGTAGAAGAGTTGCCTTATATTCCTTTGGACAATATATGATATACTTTTCATAATCGTCTGGTTTAAACCAGCGAAGTTTCAGGTTGAATTAAACCGGGGTAATATTCAAGCAAATATGGAGATTCTGGCATCGACGTCCCCGAGAGGGATAAACTTAGATAAACCGGAATGGCTGGAAGGAAGCGAAGCAATAAATTGATGCCCAGTTGGTGGAAACATCTCCAGTGGGAAGTTAGGAGAGCCGCAGCTGCGAATTAATGCTCCCTCGGATGCTTCCTTCCAGGGCTATTCAAGATTCCTAATTGAAGAAGCATCTCTCTCTCTCTCTCTCTCTCTCTCTCTCTCTCTCTCTCTCTCTAAGAGACGGGAAAGGCCTTTTTTTTTTTTTTTTAACATGCAATGGAGTCTTCTTTACATTGGGACATTTCAAGATATCAGCCGCAAATTTCCAAAACATAGTAAGATTAGAACATTTTCTACTGAAGATATAGTATATAAATATTTTAGTATAATATATATATATATATATATATATATATATATATATATATAAATATATATATATATATTATAGTATATATATATATAATATATATATATATATATATATATATATATATATATATATAAAATCTATATGCATGTATGTATGTTATGTATGTATGTCTGTATACCCACACACACACACACACACACACACACACACACACATATATATATATATATATATATATATATATATATATATATATATATATATATATATATATAGTATATATATATATATATATATATAATATATATATATATATGTGTGTGTGTGTGTGTGTGTGTGTGTGTGTGTGTGTATACAGACATACATACATACATACATGCATATACATTTACATTTATCCACACAACATAAGCTAAGTATGCATGCTTGTAAAACATCCACTGAATTTTAGTTCGATTAAAACTACGCTCGGTCAGCCGGTATCACATTTCTAACATTTATAAAGGTCGTTCGCCAGGGCATTCCTTATCTGACCTTGGGTCACTGGAGCCTTAATATCCATCCATAACAGGTCACCCGAAGTAATATTGGATGACAAACGACCCTTTTCCCTCTTCCATTGACCCGGCAAGCACGTTCGTCCGAAAGTTCCCAAATAGACGGACTTTTTGCAAAATTGGTTTCTTTTCTGGCGAGGAATGTCTGGTTTTATGGAGTTCTGTGTTCCTGTTTCTTACTGCCCTTAGGCTGTTCTCCTTGCGTTATGTTACATTTTAGTCCTTTTATTAATTTGCTAATGAATTTTTTTTTTTCTTTTTAATAACTGGGATCTCCTCTTTGTTGTGTTTCTCTTTTTCTCTTCCTAATCAGAATCATATTCTTTGGAAGCTCGAATTTCAAGCCAGTGGATCCTGTGGGCTTCTTCCGAATGAATAGGGTTCACCTTCTTGAGTTAATAATAATAATAATAATAATAATAATAATAATAATAATAATAATAATAATAATAATAATAATAATAATAAATGCCCTTATAAGGTTCTTAATACTATCCATTTTTATGAAACTCTAAATGATATTCTCTTTAATTCTCTTATTATACTTAATCATACACTTAATTAGAACTTCAAAAGTTCAAGTACAGATGCGGCGTATCACTAATCTTAAAATATTCCCCTTGTATATTAATCATTTAATTAAATGTTATTTCAAGGAAATGTAAAAATGTTCTCTTACGCATTGCCACCGAATTTTCTCAGGTGGTTTTAATAGTTTCGATTTTTATTTATGCCTTTATTTATTTGTTTGTTAATGTAATATTTATTTTTTCATAATAAATTTCTGTGCTTTCTATTATATTCTGTTATTTCCAAATGCACTCATATTTTCGAAGCTTGAATTTCGAGTCAATGGCCCTTATAGTAGGCTTTTTCCATATGAATACGGTTCGCCTGAATAATAACAATGATTATCTATCTATATCTTTATTTTTGTATTGTTACAGGCTTTGGAAGTCTTGTCCTTGTTTAGTTAATTTTATACTATATCCTTTCTAATTTTCTTATGATTTTTTTCCTTCATACCCTGGTAAGCTATGACGAAACGCTCCAAACATTTATCCGGGTAAAAGAAAGAGTAATTTTATTTGTTTAAATTATTTATCTATATATATATATATATATATATATATATATATATATATATATATATATATATATATATATATATATAATGTGTATATATGTCTCTGTGTATGTATGTAAACTAAGTTTTAAGACAGTTTTAGAATTTCGTTGAAAATCAACATTCCAAATTCAGCTTACACTTAGCAAAGCTAATACAGGTCGTTATCTGGATGGGTGACCCCACAAATACTGATAAATTCCATTTGCACGTAAAAACTTACGTTCATAATTAAACAATGTTATGAAAAACGCAGCAAAAAAAATAAAAAAAAAGACATCCTATGGTAGGTTTTTGTAACAGCAGCGACTTATCTGTACACGAAAACATACTCCCACTGCAATAAAAATGTCACAAAAGATGTATGATATTGTTCCAGTTCATTAACCACTGGCAGAATTCCTATAATACCTTTCTTATGGGCTCCGCGTTCTCTATAAATCACTCCACAGACAAGCTAACCGTTGAGATGATGAACTTGGCGAAATACGTCAAAGTAATATTTAAAGTTCGAGGGTTAAGATGACACTTGCAAGGAAATAGCATTTGTAATTTGAATAATTCTATCCCCTCTTGTTGTTTTCATGGCCAGAAAAGATGAAGTAAGAGACAGGCGTATCTCATTAGAAATAATTTGGAGTGGTTGTAACAGAAAAATAAGAATGCTTTCCAAAAAAATTTAAAGGCATTACAACTTACATGCGTCTTTTCATGCACACAAATCTCGTTTTCAAGTTATGAATGAAAGGAATTCTCTAATTAGCTTAGAGTTAAAATCCAAAAACAAGAAAAAGTAATGAATTTTAAAAATGCATCAAATTAGCTTAAAATTAAACTCCTAAAACAAAAACAATTTCATCAAGAGTCCTTAAGGCAACAATCCAGCCGAATCATACAAGCAAAGCCAAGTATCGTAGTGACCAACATTCTCTAAAACGTCAGAGAAATAGATTTGATAAGAATTATTTTCCAAAAATTCATTAATGGAGACATCGGTTTTCAGAGCTTCGCTGATTGTGTAACTCAAGATATTCCATTAGTGAAAAAGGATTAAAGATGTCTTTTTATTTATTTATTATATTGGTGAACGGGGAAAAACGCATTATCTTGCGGTTTTTTATGTTTACTGGAAAAGAGTAAGTGGTCTTATACTTGTTGGTTAATTGAGAGAGAGAGAGAGAGAGAGAGAGAGAGAGAGAGAGGAGAGAAGAGAGAGATTTCTCCGTTGACTAAACTTTAACTCCCACCAAAAAAAGTGTGCTTTTGAGAGAGAGAGAGAGAGAGAGAGAGAGAGAGAGAGAGAGAGAGAGAGAGAGAGAGAGAGATTTATCTGTTGACTACACTTTAGCTTCCTCCAAAAGATGGGCTTTGAAGAGAGAGAGAGAGAGAGAGAGAGACGCTTACTCAGAATATAAGATTAGTAATGAAAACATTGGGAGAGAGAGAGAGAGAGAGAGAGAGAGAGAGAGAGAGAGAGAGAGAGAGAGAGAGAAGAGAAGCACTTACTCAGAATGTAAATTGAAGAATGAAAACAAAACATCTGAGAGAGAGAGAGAGAGAGAGAGAGAGAGAGAGAGACTGTGCAATCGTCTTGCCTACTGAAAACACGCAGAACTGCGTATGACCTTCTAGGAATATTGAGATTGTTGCCAGAATAATATAGACCTATGTTTTGCAGGTACAAAAAACTGCCCTTTTGAGATCCAGTAAGGTGGTGCCCGGAAACAGCTTAAAGCCTTTAAAACAAAAACCTTCATTCTTGGGTTGTTGCTGCCATATATATATATATATATATATATATATATATATATATATATATATATATATATATATATATATATATATCTTAAAGAGGGCACGGTAGTGAATTGTTAATCTCAGCTCTTTCCAGTTAGAGACAGGCGCTTAGTGACAAGTGCTAGATTCCTCGAAGAATGGTGAAATGAAAAACAGCCAGGAATGATGACCAATGCAATTTCAGCTCGGCGACGCCTCGGAAATCACATGCTTTGGACATGCGGCACCCGTGGTTGCGAGGCGTACCGCAGGGCGTGTCTGCATGTGCGTTCATAGCATACGATATATGGTTTTGATGATTGGTAATGAGAATAAAGAGAGGATGCTCTTTGATTACTTGGGACAGTGAGCGGAAACACACCTGGAAGAGGTGTTGAGAGGTGTTGTAAGTGTTGCAAGCCCATCGAATAAGGTAACGTAAGACAGGCCTTTGAAAAAGTTAACGTTTGAAGTGATAACAAATTCGTTGGAGAAAGAGAAGTTGGTACACATTACTTTTGAATAACCTTTCACGTGTGAAGTGGTGTAATAATTTATGGTCTCTTTATTTCAGATGGGTTCAAGGTGGCCATATAGAATGGAATGGTTTCTCTAAGACTTGTTTGACTTATTAAAAATGCTGTGGTTAGTCGGACACAGTGGGGATTACAAGGGTAATTACTTGAACCTGATTTGGGTGAGGAAAATGACAGTTTAACGTTTTTTGGGGGGTCAGAGTTAATTCATATTCCTTAACTTTAATGTATTCATTTTTGTTCCATTATATTTGGGAAATAAGTAATTTTTTTTTTTTTTATCTACGGGGGCGGGGGTTCTTAGCCTAGTCTTGCATTTCAGCTAACGCCCAGAGAGGTTCAGGCCGCACAGATCGAGGGGTAGGTAGTTGCCTGATAGCAGTTTCTTTCTTTTATTTGTTTTAAACGAGTATCATTTGGTTCCTAAAAC
>NC_061090.1:66394453-66396953 GCF_015104395.2 Macrobrachium nipponense | reverse complement strand
TGCGGTGCGTTTTTATCAAGAAAAGCGTTGGGGAAAGATGATTCGGTTCTCATGGAAAAGGAACTTGCCAGTAGGCGTTAGACCTCCGTTCAAGGGAGACATTACATAATTCCACTGTTACCCTTGGATATTACGGACCATTCCTTCCTACCGCATATTCCCGAAATGTAATCGGGTATCGAGACCTTTGCTGGAAAAAATTGAACGTCATATCTTAAAAACTAACCACAGAAGTTTCTTGAACATCATCTCATTATGTTACCCACATCCAAATTACTGAAAGAAGGAACAGAAGGTAATGGGAAACACAGAAAGAGGATATCAGTCATTAGAAAAAAAAGATAAATTAACAAACCATTTAATAAGTAAAAAAAAAAGGCAATCTTTACTAAATAGCAATAAAGATGTAATGAGATTAACTTGCAATTCTCGACTTGAATTGTTTGTTTATGGATTTTTTTTTCCTCAAAAGAGCAGCTTTTAAATTTGAATTTCAATTAAACAATTGCTAAATACTCCCAATGAGTTTTCATTGGGCAGAAATACATCATTTGAATTTGAATTTTAATTACGTAATTTCTATATAATAAGGAGTTTTTCAATTACGCGTCATTTAACGATATATTTTACCATAATTATTAATGATTGTGAAGCTTCTTGAGATTTCGATTTAGGCGATGAAAAAGATGCAAGAAAATATTTTAGTACAGTTGATGCAATACTTGACTGAATTCATCTCGCAATAACTAAGGATTATCTAATTCAACTTAAAAACTATTTTATACTGAAGGCAATAAAGACAACAGACATTTCAAGATAATTGAATAAAATATAGAATTTAGGCCAAAGGCCAAGCCCTGGGACCTATGAGGTCATTCAGCGAAGACACGGAGATTGACAGTAAAACGGTTGAAAGGTGTAAAGGGAGGAGAACCTCGCAGTTGCACTATGAATCAATTGTTAAGAGAGGGTGGAAAGTAAGATGGAAGGAAGAGAATATGAAAGGAGGTAACGTAAAAGGAACGAAAAGGGGTTGCAGCTACGGGTCGAAAGCACGCTGCAAAGAACCTTAAGTAATGTCTACAGTGCGCTCATGAGGTGCACTGACGGCGCTACCCCACTACGGGCTTCCAAAAGGACATGTAAAAAAGAAAAAACAAATCTCTGGTAAATAGCAAATAAAAATACAATCTATTTTGCGGAGTTTGCGACCATGACGTCATCGTCACTGATAAAGAAACAATAACATGGAATTTATACAGACAGTATATTAAAAATCCATTTACACGGCACTAGCCTTTATGGAGACACATGGACCAATTCAGGTGAGATATGTTTTAATTATAGCCCCTGTGTCATGTGTCTCTTGAGAATGGGTTTCTTGTTTCGAAAGTTTTGACCTCCCTAATCTGTCAACAAGTTTCCACTGAGATATTAGGCGAAGCTGTACTCTGTTCCTAATGTTAATTTTGCATTGCTTTCGCGATTCCAAATGTAAGGCTTGATAATCTTGCCATTCAATTTGATCGGTATGGTTTGATTATCTTGCAGTTTAGTTATATAAATTTATTATAACTTTGATTACTTAAAGTATATCAGGTTCATAAAAAATTACATCGGCTGTCGAGGTCCCTAAGCGAAAGAGGATGTTTTTGAGCTAAGATGAAATTTATCTGTATAAAACTGAACATGTGTATGTGAAATACAAAAGTAATTAGCAGTGCTGGAAAGCTGGCAAATGCGAAAATCCCTGTTTTATAGTTTTATGTGAAAGAAAACTATTGAGATGGCTATTTTATGTCCGCCCGCAGATCTTAAAAACTACCGAACCTAGAGGGTTGCAAATTGATATGTTGATCATCTACCCTCCTATCATCGAACGTATAAAATTACAGCCCTCTAACATCAGAGTTTTGATTTAAGGTTTAAGTTAGCCATAATCGTACTTCTGGCAGCGTTACAGGTACCAACAACATAGGCCGCCAGCGGAAAGTGGCTGAGTTTCATAGGGGGTGCCTAAGAGTTTTATGGACCGTGGCTGAGGCCACCACCGGACTGAAAACTCGATTACGCCGAAGGAACTTCAGCTCATTTTTTACTTGTTATTTGTAATTTATTGACGCAGGCACAAGTTAAAGTGTTAATTAAAGTGTTAGATTTTGCTGAAGTTCTGAAGCATCAAACTAACTTCGCTAATAAACGGAAATGTTTTTTTCACAGCAGCTTTTGGGATCAGAAAGGCATAATCATAAAGAATAAAAGAGTTAAGTGAGTATTCAATGCATCTAAAAGAAGATCTTGGCACTCGTTAAACATCTAGAATGGAATACAAAATTTTGGCCCGTGGCAAAGCCGCTGGGATGTTAAGCACTAAGATTACTGAACATCTCGAGGTCATCCAATAAAAGGTGTCAGCAAATCCTTTATGCCCAAAACATGGCATCTCAGAGTTTTTTTTTTTCTTCTTTTTTAGAATGGCTCGTCTCTGTGATGGAAAACG
>NC_061090.1:66361953-66389453 GCF_015104395.2 Macrobrachium nipponense | reverse complement strand
AGAGGCTAGATACGTAAACGGAAATGATTGAGGGATTTCAAGAGGGAATTGCTTTAACTTACCGTAAACTGATAGTTATTATTAATTTCTTTAGAGAGAAGGTCGCCAGAAAACTCAGCTCGTTACTTTACAGATATTATTTACAAAAGGCCTGTGCTGGCCTGGAGGAAAGGTAAATGATGGCTCCAACTTATGTCATTCAAGCTGATTTTCATAAATTCGGGTAATGCACACTTGCGGGCAGAGAGACGGCACGTGACTCATGGAATCTGGAAAAGAATCCCAGATTAAACGAGATAAAAGAAAAAATGACTTCTTGCTTTGATTAAGGCTGATTAATTCTCTACATTGGGGAAAGTAAACTCGAATGGTTCACTGAGGTATGCACGAAAGCTTGGTCTTTAACAAGTCACAAGGGGAGCACGTGGCCCGATGAGGACAAAGGGCTTTGATGTAGAAGGGGTAAAATGAGAATTGAAAATGAATTTAGCAAGAGTCGTATGGTAGTAAAAGGTGCTGGGTTGAAATTTACACTCTAGACGTACCTGGATGCAATATTCAGTCACTCCGTGTATCGTTGTAGAAGAATGCGGCCTGACCTCTGTTCAGGTCTGGGGTTCGTGTCCACCCCCAGTAGGCCGTGGGGTAGGCCTAAGGTTTGGGGAGGGAGGCTGGCCGGCTGGACATCTGTACTGGACTACCGACTGCAGTTGACTGAGAGCGATACTGGTTTTTTCTGAATCACGGGGCTTCCAAAGACCGCCTTGAGCATCGCCTGAAAAGTGGTGAACACAACGCCAGCAAATTGGGAAGGAAAATAGGTCTTATTGTAGAAGTCCCTAAAATCCATCTCGAAGCCTAGCTACTCTTGTGACTTGCCTCTCTTACCCTAAGCTTCCGTCAGACCGGAAATATCTCCCTACGACATGCCCTCTCTCCCAACAACAGTCGCTTTAGGAGAAGGCATGGCTGCTTCTTTTATAATTAATATCACTAAACTCTGCTGGGAAGGCAAGGCATTCTATAGACATAGCAGCTCCCCCTGTTAAGTAGGCATTCACTCCCTTTCGGGCGTGAAGGTCTTGGCTTAATTAAGTTGATCGCCTCGACTACCCAGTTCTCCTACTCTAACTCCAGTTCTCCTACTCTAACTTGAAGTTTTTTGAGCAGCAATACGGCTGACTACAATGGCCTACCTAACTTATAGGCAAAGATGCTAAGTGTACTAACTTCATGTAGTGATGTAATAGCCTAAGTAATAACTACGGGTTGTCTGTGACGACAGTCTACTCTACCCCTAGATAAGGTTACTTGAAAATTCTACTTGGACTAACCTAATGCCCTGGTACTAAATCATTAGCCTAACCTACTCAATACAGTTAAAGGGAGACGCAATCATTCCAGAGTGTGGTACGCACAGCAGTAGTTCAGCGACGGAACTGTTAAAATACATGAGAGGTAATGACGCGTGGGGATGATGAGTGGTTAGTGCATTACCAGGATGGAAATGTAATGAGGTAATTATGCCATTTACATGAGTGTTAGTATCACAATTTCTAGGGGTTAGAGGGTTAGTTCTACTGGCAGAGATCAGGCTGGCTACCTTCTCTGGGTAGGTGCCAGGATCACTCTGCAATTGAATGCGACACTGTACCTCGGGCACAGGTGTCAAGGAGAGCATGTGGCTCTTTGGTTAGTGTGTTAATGATTTGCTACGTCCCTTCTTCTTCTTCTTCTTATTCCTCCAGGACCTGGCTATACTAGTCCTAGGAGTAGACGGAGGCACCGACTCTGGGGAAAGGCCAGAAATGCCGGCAGGAGCAGAGGCAGTGGTAGCCTGAGGGATTGCAGGAGAACACCCTACTTCGGTATCTGCAGCAACCGTCATAGAGGTGGAACCTACTGCAGGGGAGGCCCTCACTCCGGCTGCTGCGACAGCCGTCGTAAGGGGAAAACTCCAGGCTGACTCCTGGTCGGGCAGTTCCTGGTTTTCCAGAGGAGGTATGAAGGTTAGGTTTGCCGGAGGTTCATCCTTGGGCGACAGTGGTGAGGGTGAAGAAGACTCATGGACATGGGATTGGCCATGGGCTGCTGTAAGCTCCATGCCTGTTGGAGGATCTCCTGTAGGAGGATCCTTGGTTAGGTTAGGCGCCGGCACTAGCTCGGGGCCAGGCGCAGAAGTCAAGTTCTGTGGTGGCTCTACGTCCAGGCTGGACGGAGCTTGGCACTGCTCAGTGCTGCCAAGTGGCACTGGCAGAGAGTTGAGGTCGACTGGACCTGTGGCGGGTACCGGAGGTGCAATACCTCTCAGCGTGCCCTTGGAAATGGGAGACAGAGGCTCCTGTCTCTTGTGGAAGGCTAAGCCTTGTGGAAAATGGGCAGTGTCCGCTGCTGGTAGTTTGCTAGGGCACCTAGGCCAATTAGTAGAGTGCCCTATTACGTTGCAGGTTTTGCAACAGAACTGTGAATGGTCAATCTCCCTCCTTGGTAACGGGGAGACTGTTGGTGAACGTACTTCCTGGAGGAAGTAGAATTTCGATGACTCCTTGCTTTGGAGTGATTGGTCGTGGGGTTAGGACCCCTAGGCTTCTTGAACGGTGAGGGAGACTTCATGTCTTGCCCTAGGAGGAGGTCGTAACCTCCTGGAATGTAGCTTGCAACTGCAAGAGTACATACTTTGGAGAAACGAGGTCGGGTGACTCTCAATTGTACGGTCGGAAGGATCTGTTTAATATGATTGATGCCTTCAATGGTTATCAGTTGACGTCTGTCAATATTAGCCCCTCGGGGGATTCGATCTTCCCGTATCAGGGAGATTTGAGCGCCAGAGTCGTCGTAGGCTCTGACGTGGCTTGGCTGATAATGGCTTTGGAGGGTGCGACTGTTATAGGGCCCTTAGCTGGGGGTCCTAGTGAAGAAGGATTAGTAACGGCCATTGCGATGGCAGGAATATCGTGATTAGCGCACACCCTCCGTAGTTGGCAGACATGTGACCCTTGCGGCCACAGTCTCGGCAGAACGTGTTCCAGAACCTCTTCCGTGGCACTGGACGGTAAGGCTGAGATGTCCCCACAGGTTGCGAATCTGTGGAGTCACCAAGGCTGGCAGTGTGCTCTGGCACAGGTGAAAAGTCCTCTCTGGCAGTGATTTGAGGTAGGGAGGTTAAGGAATCCTCCGTGGAATCACCCTCAGAAACAAGTCCGGGGTTAACTGGTGGGCTTACCTCTTCCAAAGTGGAGGAGGTAGGCAGCAAGATGGTAAGAGGCTGAGATGATGCGGACGAAACGTCTGGCTCTGACACTGGGTCAGGGCCAGGTTCACAAATAAAAGGGATGTCTGGGACATCGGAGGCACTAGCCTCTGAATCTAAAGTTTGAGGGTTGATTATGAGGCATGCTGCAGGGATCCGGTGCATCTGGTAGGGGGAGCTGCGTCCAGAGGAGATACGGCTTAAGTAGATCTCGGCCCAATATTACCTGATAAACATCATGAAATTGGTCAACTACGCCAAGGCGGCACAATGTGGTTTCCTTGGTCACCTGGTCCAGAAAGGGCATTTTTACATTCAGAAGGACCGAAGGAACAGAATAGAGGTTACCGTCAATCCATTCAAACTGAATTTCTTCGTCCGTCTGGATTTTGGCACCCCTAGGCCATGCCTTTCTGGAAATAAGGGAGACCTGGGCTTCAGTGTCGGCCATGACTTGTACCCACTGATAGGCCGTAGGAGACTGTTCATCAGGCAGGGCTACATGGTAGCCTTGGAGAAGTTCACCCTGGAAGCTCTCCTCCCAAGGTAGAGACCGACTTGGGCACTGGTCGGAATCCACAGCATGCCCACGCACACAACAAGTGGTGCAGAACCTCCGCAACCACCTCTTACCGGGAGTCCAGCTCATGGTCTGGGGCTTGGAAACTAGCAGAGAGATTGCGACATCTAGGAGAGCTAGCTCATGCTTTCTCTCTTCTTCTTTCTTTCTCTCTGCTTCTCTGGCTTTCTCTTCTGCTTCTCTTCTTCCTTTTTCTTGCAGGCGCGCGGCAGCCTGCTGCGTCTTTATCCACTGGTCAAGTGCTGGTCCAGTGTAACCAGCCTCCTTGCCCAGAGTTATGAGGGCTCCGAGCTTCTCTAGCTCTCTGGCAAAGAAGTCGCGGGAAGCAGGGGAAGACATTTCCCTTAGGCTGCAGTAGAGGCTCGGAGGAATATGAAAACAATGGCCAGGAAAGGGTACTGAATGGAATGGGAGTGCCTACTGTGGACAGTGGCACTCACTTGGAAATGTGTTCTGCGACGTGGCAATGAAAAGTCTGAAAAGACTGGGTGCTCGGTGGCACCTTGTGAATGGCACCCTCTGATGAGGTGAAAAAATCGAATGCAGTGTGCGGCGTACGTCACACTTACGGGCGTTCCCAACTTGGGAGACGTTGGAATGGGCTACCTGTAGGTCCAATACAGGTGCAAGGCACTTATGAGGAGGTGTTCCTTGGGCAGCACTAGTAGTGCTGGTATTGCGGCACTCTGGGAGGCGTTCCCCTGGAATGGTCCGAAGGATCACTGATCCTCGTACACGGACATTAATGAATTGGGCGTTCCGTAAGGACGGACACGCAGGTTTGACAGCACTTAGGGCTGGTATGGCGGCACTTTGGGGAGGCGTTCCCTGGTTGAGTGTTCCGAAGGATCACTGACCCTTGTACACGGACACACTAGTTATTTGGGCGTTCCGTAAGGACGGACACGCAGGTTTACTTGGGCGTTCCGTAAGGACGGACACGCAGGTTTGTCAGCACTTAGGGCTGGTATTGTGGGGCTTCGGGAGGCGTTCCCTTTGAGCACTGGTATCGTGCTGGTGTGTCCCGGACACTACATGCAGTATACTTAAATATACTGAAGTGAAATGGCACTGCTCATGGCAGAGGGTAATAGTGGAGGAGAGAAAGTAAAAGGTGGGAGTACTTCAGCAGCCAGTCGATGGACAGTGTCAAGAATTAGTGGCACTGTGAAATGGTAAGACCTGACGTGCACTGGTGGTGGCCAGTCCTAAACTGGTAACGACTTCCCTGTCTGGAAGTAATGAATTTGCGTGGCACACTGTGCGAATTGTGCTTGCGGTATACGCAAGTCTTTCGTGATAAAGAAAATGAAAAGACCACTCGGGCAACGACAGGTAATGGAAATTTTAGAAATGCTCAGTCACTCGCTGAAGTACTCGATAAATGAAATAAATAAATGCTTGCAAACTGCAATGGACACATGTGCGTACATATCACGCTGTGTAAATGAAAGACACAAGAGACTAAATGTTAATTCTGCATGCTATAATTAATGGTAAGATGTAGTACTCTTGGCTTCGTGAATACTGGGTTCTGGTTCTCTCTCTCTCTCTATCTATCTCTCTCTTCTCTCTCTCTCGTCTCCTCTCTCTCTCTCTCTCTTGGAGAGGGTGAAAAATGATATATAAATGAACTCCCTTATATTGAATTGAACTACTAATGTTAGTTTAATATGACGCAACTTGCGTTAAATGATTTACTTACGTTAACGTGAAATGAAAGAATTGCTTTTGAAAACGTTTTATGAAAAATGATAACGCGCTCGCGGTGAACGATGTTTACGTTAATGTTAGCGGCTTGCGCTTATGAAATGATTTGCGTTTTAATATGAAATTTACAAAGACACGTTTTACGTTAACAATTCTTGCAAGAGACTCTACTTTTAAGATTTACGTTAACTTTACGTAAGGACAAGTGAAAAATGACGGTAAGGATTTTAAAACGATGTTAGCAAACAATTGTAAATGAGGTTACGTTAAGTGCGTAGTGAAATGAAACTTCGCTCTGCGAGCGAGTGAGTGAGCGATGCGAGGTGAAACACGTGAGCGAGCTGGCCAGCGCGGGCTAGCAGTGATGGCGAATCAGCTGATTCTCTGTAAATGCGAAGGGATTTACAACACGGACTTTTAGTTTCTTATTCAAGGCGAATTACGTTAATTTCTCTGGCAGAACGATAGATACTAGTACCGAGATTGATATTATTTACGTTAAAACTTCGGGACTTACGTTACTTTGCTTAAATTGTTTAGATAATTCTTAAAGGGATAAAAACATGGCTGCCGCTGTGAGCGAAAACGAAGGCTGGTTGAGACCGCGCAGGCGCAAGAGTGCTCTAAGCTGAATTTAAGCTGAGAAGTAAGCGGTTACCAACACTTGGAATGAAAACTAAGTTAAAAATGGATTCCCTAACATATCACAGACAAAAGAATTGTACACTTCTTTTGCCGTAACTATTAGTAAAACACTCCTAACTAGCTAGGCTTTCTAATACAGCAATAAACCCTGGCAAAGCACTTCCTAGTTTGATCTGGTCCTTTCTGGCATCTATCTGCACACGTGTTCGTGTGAGCTCCTACACCAACAATGCGATTTACAAAATAACAGAACTCGCTCGGCGCTCTGGCCGTTACAATATAATAATATTTCTACGTTCACATTTGTTTAACACACTTCTACAATGAAAATACTTAAACGTACCATAAGCTAACATTGGTTATAGAACAATCATATTAATGAATGGAATACCTTACCGTGAGTCAGTGTCTTTTCTCCCGTGCAAGTGTGCTTAGTTTTGCGCTTTGAAAAACATTTACAGTTTACGTTTTACAACGGATAACGCGATTTACAAGCTTTTTTTAAGCAAGCCCAGATTCGATGTTGGCAAGATTCGCCAATGTTACGTATTTTGCTGGCCTTGAGAGAGGCTAGATACGTAAACGGAAATAATTGAGGGATTTCAAGAGGGAATTGCTTTAACTTACCGTAAACTGATAGTTATTATTAATTTCTTTAGAGGGAAGGTCGCCAGAAAACTCAGCTCGTTACTTTACAGATTTATTGGTATTTACAAAAAGGCCCGTGCTGGCCTGGAGGAAAGGTAAATGATGGCTCCAACTTATGTCATTCAAGCTGATTTTCATAAATTCGGGTAATGCACACTTGCGGGCAGAGAGACGGCACGTGACTCATGGAATCTGGAAAAGAATCCCAGATTAAACGAGATAAAAAAAAAACAAAAAAATGACTTCTTGCTTTGATTAAGGCTGATTAATTCTCTACATTGGGGAAAGTAAACTCGAATGGTTCACTGAGGTATGCACAAAAGCTTGGTCTTTAACAAGTCACAAAGGGGAGCACGTGGCCCGATGAGGACAAAGGGCTTTTGATGTAGAAGGGGTAAAAATGAGAATTGAAAATGAATTTAGCAAGAGTCGTATGGTAGTAAAAGGTGCTGGGTTGAAATTTACACTCTTAGACGTACCTGGATGCAATATTCAGTCACTCCGTGTATCGTTGTAGAAGAATGCGGCCTGACCTCTGTTCAGGTCTGGGGTTCGTTGTCCACCAGTAAAGCCGTGGGTAGGACCTAAGTTTGGGAGGCTGGCCGGCTGGACATCTGTCCTGGACTACCGACTGCAGTTGACTGAGAGCGATACTGGTTGTTTCTGAATCACGGGGCTTCCAAAGACCGCCTTGAGCATCGCCTGAAAAGTGGTAAACACAACGCCAGCAAATTGGGAAGGAAAATAGGTCTTATTGTAGAAGTCCCTAAAATCCATCTAGAAGCCTAGCTACTCTTGTGACTTGCCTCTCTTACCTAAGCTTCCGTTAGACCGGAAATATCTCCCTACGACATGTCCTCTCTCCCAACAACAGTCACTTTAGGAGAAGGCATGGCTGCTTCTTTTATAATTAATATCACTAAACTCTGCTGGGAAGGTGAGGCGTTCTATAGACGTAGCAATATATATATATATATATAAATATATATATTATATATACCTAAAAGAGTTTAGTAGTAAAAGATATGATAAGAGATATATGATATAGATATGGAAGATAGAAGATAGGATATATATATGTACATACTATATATATATATATAGATATAAGATATAGTGATATATATATATAGATATATATATATATAGATATATAGAGATATAGATAGAGTTATATATCTATATAGAGATTATAGATATATACAGTATAGAGAGATTTATATAGATGTATATAGATATAGATATACTATAGATATAGATATATATATAAGACATATATATATCTATAGATATATAAGAGATATATAGAGATATTTATATATTTAGATATCCTATTTATAGCATATTTATATATATGAGATATATATATATATATATAGTATATATATATATATATATTTATATAAAAATATTTTATATAGATATATATATATATATATATATATATCATATATAGATATATATATATATATATATATATACTATATATTACTATATATATATAGGTATATATATATATTATATATAGATATATATATATATATATATAGATATTTATATATATAGTATATTACATATATATATAGATATATATATATATATATATATATATCTATATATATATATATTACCATATATATATATATATATATATATATATATATATATATATATATATACATATAACATATATATATATATATATATATATATATATATATTATATATATATATATATACTATTTATATATATATATATATATCTTATATATATTATATATATATATATATATATATATATATATATATGTATATATATATATATATATATATATATATATATATATATATATATATATATATATATAAGAGGTATATAGGAGCGCAGACACAAGAGGTTCAGGAGTTCCATTGATACTAAACATGAAGGCCAAGATTTATTATAAAACGTTTCGCACATCAACTTTGTGCATCTTCAGTCTGTAAAAAGAGAAATGCATATATTAAAAACTAAAAAAAAAAAGGATTCACAATAGTATTCATGTTAAAATGTAATAAAATATAAATTGTTAAAAAAGAGAAGAAGAACCACTGAGGTACCAACCGACTAGAATGGAAGGAAAGCAAGGAAAGATTTTTGAGAGAGCCAGGTCAAGACGTTGACTATGCCAGATGTAGAGGTGAAGTCGAGGTGTTGTTATTCAATGGGAGAACCAGCCTTTTAATAATTAAAGATTCCAAGGTAGTTAGGTGGTCCGGGTCTTTAGTATAACCTATTATCGAGAAGTGCTGTTTTGATACATTTGGTGGCATGATTCTTGATACTAGAAAATTCAGGATTACTAATTCTTTGACATGTTCTATAACTGAAACCCATATGGTTACAATATCTCATCTGCAGTAATCTTCGAGTCTATCCCACGTAAGTTGCAGGGCATCCTGCGCATTTGAATTTGTATACAACGTTGGATCTCATGAAGTCCTGCAGACGATCTTTGAAATTAAAAAGCGAGAGGTAGCCAGGGTAGTTGGTGGATAAGGCTCCTGTATACCTCTCATGTCCGAAGATGATACAACACTTGTTCTTCGCTCTCCTGTTCGCCTTTCGCCTCCGACTCCGAAGGATTCACCATTTTGCTCAACTGCTAAGGCACCGTTATCCACCAACTACCCTGGCTACCTCACGTCAATTAAAGAAGACGACACTCAGACTCGAAAAAGGACGATGCGACCTGGATTTTCTTCAGTATTGTGAACTCAACGATGTATATCCGAAATTCATCAGATTTAAGCTCTACAAATCATCGCTATACTATACGGAATTTTACAGGGACGCGCTCAAAACTCTACTGAAGAAAGAAATCGATACGAAAACTGCGATTGTCCAGAAACTCTCTTCAACCGTTACACAACTCAAGAACCAATTATTCTCTGATCTGTCATTATTGGACCGTTTATTGTATCAGAAACTGTTTTATAATGTAATTAATGAATTTATTTCTTCTGTATTTTGTCGCCACCAAAAGAAGCTTCAGAGCCTGGGTGTTTTTATTCCTGATTTCAATCAGAGACACGACTGTATTTTTAACCTGTCCAATTATGTACTTTCAAAGAGAGAAGAATTTTTACTATCTTTCGGTTTGGATTTTTGCTTACCGTCTTACAGACCTGACTATGCCAGATTCTATTTGCCATTTGAAGTGTTGTTTCAGAGACTTTTGAAACTAGATATGATAAAAGACATCAGTAATTTGCAACAAAAAATGTCCTCTATTATTCATCAAACATATGCTAACCTTAAAACCTACTGGACACCCTTTTTAGAAACGATGAACTTAGATTATTACTTGAATTGAAAAAACGGGAAGATATAATTATTTGCAAACCTGATAAAGAAAAAGGTGTATAAAGTCAATAGATTCTTAAGGAAACTGAAAAATGAAGGGGTAATAAATGACACTACATACCAGCAATTACATGTCACAGGTTCTTCGTTTAGTATATTATATGGCCTACCGAAAATTCATAAACCAGGCACACCTGTTAGACCCATTATGGCTGCATACAATAGTCCTTCTTTTTCTATCTCCAAATTCTTAGTATCATTATTAACTGAATATTCCATTAACGAAAACACTTAGAAAAATAGATAACAATTTCAGGAACAAATCATCCATCAGGACGGAGACTACCAAATGGCCAGTTTTGACGTGGAATCGTTGTTTACAAATGTACCATTGAACGAAACCATAGATATTATTTTAAATAAGATTTTATTAGCGATGACACTGTATTTCATGGTTTTAGTAAACACCTTTTTCAACAATTTCTTGAACTTGCTGTGCAAGATTCCATGTTTATTTTTAATCAACGACTCTATTCGCAGGTCGATGGAGTTGCTATGGGGTCGCCACTTGGGCCAATATTTGCTAACTTTTTTATGTCATATTTGGAAACAGAATTTTTAGACAATTGTCCTATTTCTTGTAAACCAATGTATTACAGAAGATATGTTGACGACACATTCAGATATCAGTGGCAAATAGCAAAATTTTTGGACCACATTAATGTACAACATTAAATTCTCAATGGAGATAGAAAATGAAAACAAATTACCATTTCTGGACATTCTTGTCACTAGAGTCAATTCAGAATTCACGACTGCAGTATATCGAAAAAAGGCGTTCACGGGATTAGCCAATAACTTCTATAGTTCTTGTCAGAAAACCTTTAAAACTAATACCATATACACAATGGTCTATAGAGCTTTGAAATATTCATCCAACTGGCAATTTTTCATAACGAAATGGAATTTTTAATAACCTTTTTTTCAAAAAAACTCCTATCCCAAAGACATTGTATACTAATATAATTAACAAATTAGTAGGTAACTATATCCAACCATCTCCTCCGCTAATGGATGTCCCAAAGAAACTGATGTATGCATCGATTCCATATATAACAAACTCGAAGTTTTCTCTTAGACTCTCACATATAATAGAACAAGAAATTCCTTATCTCAAAATTAAACTTATCTCAAACAATCCTTGCAAAATTGGCTCGCTTTTTAATTTCAAAGATCGTCTGCAGGACTTCATGACATCCAACGTTGTATACAAATTCAAATGCGCAGGATGCCCTGCAACTTATGTGGGATCGACTCGAAGATTACTGCAGATGAGATATTGTAGCCATATGGGTTTCAGTTATAGAACATGTCAAAGAATTAGTAATCCTGAATTTTCTAGTATCAAGAATCATGCCACCAAATGCAAAATAAATGTATCAAAACAGCACTTCTCGATAATAGGTTATACCAAAGACCCGGACCACCTAACTACCTTGGAATCTTTAATTATTAAAAGGCTGGTTCTCCCATTGAATAACAACACCTCGACTTCACCTCTACATCTGGCATAGTCAACGTCTTGGACCTGGCTCTCTCAAAAATCTTTCCTTGCTTTCCTTCCATTCTAGTCGGTTGGTATCTCAGTGGTTCTTCTTCTCTTTTTAACTATTTATATTTTATTGCATTTTAACATGAATACTATGTGAATCCTGTTTTTTTTTTTTAGTTTTTAATATATGCATTTCTCTTTTTACAGACTGAAGATGCACAAAGTTGATGTGCGAAACGTTTTATAATAAATCTTGGCCTTCATGTTTAGTATCAATGGACCTCCTGAACCTCTTATTTATATATATATATATATATATATATATATATATAATATATATATATATATATATATATATATATATATATATATATATATATGATGAGAGAGAGAGAGAGAGAGAGAGAGAGAGAGAGAGAGAGAGAGAGAGAAATCTTCCCATCTTTCTCCCTCGATTTCAATATCCATCGTTTGACCATCATGATGGCAGAAGCGATTGTGGGGAAAAGAAAATTTAATGATATCACATCGGAGATACGACGTTTTTGAATGCCTTAGAATTGTAGGAAACCAAACCCTTTCCATTCAGGAAAAAAAACATATTTTTGCTATAGCACGAATAAAATATCTATTGTATTTTCTTAATGAGTAAGTTATAGTTATTAGCCATAAATACACATCTAATTATCATTATTATTTTGTTTATTTATTTCTGGTCTATCAAAATCATCCTATTCGATTGGGTGGTATTTATAGTGTGGGGTTCTGGGTTGCATCCTGCCTCCCAAGGAGTCCATCAGTTTCCTAGTAGCACGCTCTTTTGTATGGGTACTGGAACTACTTCAGCATCTACTTTTTCCAGGCTACTTTTCAGGGATACTTTTAAATTTATTTCTTTTTCTGTCTTATCTTCTCTGGTGTCCAGTGGTATTGCGACATCAATGAGTGCTACCTTCTTGATGTTGTCAATCAACGTCACGTCTGGTCTATTGGCACGTATCACCCTATCTTCTATGATACCATATTCCCAGAGGATCTTTGCCTGGTCGTTTTCTCTCACTCCCTCAGGTTGGTGTTCGTACCACTAATTACTGCCGGCTATTATCATTATTATTCAGATTTTAGTTCCTCGTTAGACGAGTGGCTTACATTGTCGCCTACCGATTCTGTAGTCTCAAGTTCGATTCCCCATTCTGCCAACATGGAATCAGAAGAATTGCTTTCTGGTAACTAGAAATTAATTTCTCGATATGACGTGGTTCGGATCCCACAATAAGCTGTAGGTCTCGTTGCTAGGTAACTAATTGGTTGCTAGACACGTAAAAATATCTAAACCTTCAGGCCAGCTCTAAGAGATCTGTTGATCAACTCAGTGGTTTTGTTAAACCAAGATATACTTAACTTATGCAGAAGATTGACCCTATTCATAAGGCATAAGCTTTCAAAGATTGTGTTCATTTGAAAGAGCGTAATAGGATATCTATCTATCTATCTATCAATCTATATATATAATATATATATATATATATATATATATATATATATATATATATATATATATATATATATATATATATATATATATATTTATTTTACATTACATCTAGTGGGCTTCTGCATTAGGGTACACCACTTTGTCTTTCAACATGGTTGAAAAATGTCTATACTGAATCCTTTGAAGGTAAATTTTCCTGAAAAGGCAAAGGAAAGTCAAGCGGATATAGCGCTTGCCAATAAATCTTTGTTGACTCTCTCTCTCTCTCTCTCTCTCTCTCTCTCTCGTTCTCTCTCTCTCTCTATCTCTCTCTCTCTCTCTCTCTCTCTCTGTGAAATATATTGTCTTGCAGGTTGTAAATATTAGAGGAAGTGATGTAAGATTGATAGGAATGTCATAGGGTAAGATAGCTCCCCTTTTTATAAATAAGCCTGGTTACATAGATCTATAAATGGAAGGATTGCCAGAATTAAATATTTCACCCTTGAATGACACATACGGGGCGCACACACACACACACACACACACACACATATATATATATATATATATATATATATATATATATATATATATATATATATATATATATATATATATATTACTTATGCGACCTTTCAAGACAACATTTTATAATTCATTTGTATTCATAATCAACAAGATTTCTTGTTTTATTACAGGCTCGAAAATAAGACATGTTGTCTTGAAACTTCGGCACAAATAAAGATGATTTTATGTACCCGTCTGTTTCCACTGTCCTCTTATCTTCATATGTCTAACTGATTAGCTAGTCATATATATATATATATATATATAATATATATATATATATATATATATATATATATATAATATATATATATATCCCTGGATAGGTTAGCTGGGTCGAGCACGACCTGAAGAGTGTTTCAAAAAACATGTTTTTTCCCATCTGGGTGGTGATCGATCTGCAAGAGGATAGCAGAACACACTACAATCATGTCAAAACTTGCGTTTGCCTTGCCTTTGTCCTTCCCCCTTTTTTGAGTAATAGTTTGTTTTGAACATGTGTGGGATACAAAGGCATAGTTATCAAGTAGTGATTTCCTGTCTAACACTGTTGATTCTGGGATAGTTTTATATTGTTGTAAACTGTAGGTATGTGGTGTGTGTACATTATGAATGCCATTAGTTGTGGCCAAGAAGACATATTACCATTTATTCCAATTTCTTTTATTTTGAATGCTAAATTTCTCAGTTTTTGCATTTATTTTTTGCATTTTTTATCAACAATGGCCAGCAGGCAGTATTCTCTGGGGATGGATGTCATCAACTTACTTCTAATGGTATTATAAAGTGATTTTGATGATAATTTAGAGGTTGCTGACAACTCTATATGGCAAGAAGCTAAGTTTGTGTAACAAGAGTTGGACGAGAGGGGGATAACCTTGAAATGATTTCGACACAAGAGGGGGAGAGAGGGGGTGGGCCTCTGCCTTATCAGGTGACATTACATGAGCTTATGTCAACAAATCATGACACATTGTAGAGAGAGACAGAGAGAAGAGAAAGAAAAAGAGAGAGAGAGCGAGAGAGAGAGAGAGAGAGAGAATAACATTTCTGATATGAGAGTAAATTATATCTTAGTTTAGATCTTTTTACATAATTCCATTCTAGGGTAATGAGTTTATTTTTTCATTTTTTCTTTTTTTATTTTGACCTCTATGGGTCCGACACCTTTTCTGGCAGTCATATATTAGAAATAGTAGTTTTAGGAAGGATTTCCTCAATTTTTGTGTGTATATAGCGTATTTTGTATTTTTAAAAAATATTTTCGTAAATTATTGATTGATTGAGAGAGAGACCTTACCTTACAGACCTTACATCTTGTTCGGGTTGCCCCAGGTCCCTCAGTGTGAGGCACCTCTAATGTCTACCAGAGAGTTGCTAGTACATCTTCCGGTATATTTTGCATCTTCCAATCTTGGATGGTCTGGGATGCAGTTTAGATATTTGTCGAGCTTATTCTTAAACACATCTACGCTCACTCCTGATATATTCCTCAGATGAGCTGGCAACGCATTGAATAGACGCTGCATTATCGATGCTGGTGCGTAGTGGATTAATGTCCTGTGTGCTTTCCTTATTTTTCCTGGTATAGTTTTGGGCACTATTAATCTACCTCTGCTTGCTCTTTCTGATATTTTTAGTTCCATGATATTTTCTGCTATTCCTTCTATCTGTTTCCATGCCTGAATTATCATGTAGCGTTCTCTTCTCCTTTCTAGACTATATAATTTTAAGAATTGTAGTCTTTCCCAGTAGTCTAGGTCCTTAACTTCTTCTATTCTAGCTGTAAAGGACCTTTGTACACTCTCTATTTGTGCAATATCCTTTTGATAGTGTGGGTACCATATCATATTGCAATATTCAAGTGGACTACGAACATATGTTTTATAAAGCATAATCATGTGTTCAGCTTTTCTTGTTTTGAAGTGCCGTAACAACATTCCCATTTTTGCTTTACATTTTGCCAACAGAGTTGCTATTTGATCATTGCATAACATGTTCCTATTCATCATCACACCAAGGTCTTTAACTGCTTCCTTATTTGTGATGGTCTCATTATTAGGTCCCTTATATGCATATAGCTTTCTTTCTCTGTCTCCATAATTTATTGATTCAAATTTATCAGAGTTAAATACCATCCATATTTACCTCTGCCCAATCATATACTTTGTTAAGGTCTCTTTGTAGAGCGTTCCTATCTTCATCACAAGTAATTTCTCTACTTATTCTTGTGTCATCTGCGAAACTACTCACTACCGAATCCTTCACATTATTGTCTATGTCTTCAATCATAATAACAAACAGTATTGCAGCTAACACCGTACCTTGCGGCACACCGGATATTACCTTGACTTCATCCGATTTCTCGTCGTTTGCAATAACTATCTGTTTTCTATTGTGTAAAAATTCTTTTAACCATCTTCCTACTTTATCCACGATATTGTGTTTTCTAATTTTCTTCGCTAATATATTATGGTCTACTTTATCAAAAGCTTTTGCAAAGTCTAAATAAACCACATCTGTTTCATTTCCGCTTTTCATATTTTTGAATATGTTCTCACGGTGGACTAACAGTTGGGTTTGTGTACTTTTTCCGGGTACAAAACCATGTTGTCCTTTATTAAACAATTATTTTTATTAAATGTTTCATAATATTTTTCTTCATTACCCTTTCATACACTTTCATAATATGTGATGTTAGACTCAACAGGCCTATAATTACTTGCCTCTAGTCTTGATCCACTTTTGAAAGTAGGGGTAATATATGCTAATTTGTGCTCATCATAAATCTTGCCTGTATCTACACTTTGTCTTAATAATATTGCAAGTGGCTTTGCGATAGAATGAACTACTTTCTTTAACAAAATAGCAGGAATTCCATCAGGCCCTGCAGCAGCTCCATTTTTAATTTCATTAATAGCCTGCACAATATCAGCTTCATTAATATCTATGTCAGCTAAATATTCACTATTTTCATCCCTTACTTCTATATCATTATCTTCATTATCTATTCTAGGGGTGAATTCTCTCTTATATCGTTTCTGCCAGTATGTTGCAAATTTCCTTTTTTTCATTCGTTAATCTCCCTTCAATTCTCACAGGGCCTATTTCTATTCTTCTTTTATTCATCTTCTTCGCATATGAGTATAATAGTTTGGGGTTTTGCTTGATATTTAATAGGGTTTTTTCTTCCAAGTCCCGTTTTTCATTTTCTTTTGATTGTATAATCTTTTGTTCTGCATTTTCTATCTTACTTTTTAGTTCTATAACTTTCCATGCATTTTTTTCTTTTGCAAGACCTTTTTTCCACTTTCTGATTTTCTGGAACAAGATCCTTCTGTCTCTTGGTATGCATGAATGATGTTTACTTTTCTTCTTCGGTATATATTTTTCCACTATTTTCTCCAATAATATATAATATCTCCGTATTTACCCTTATGTCATCACTTACGAAAATGTTATCCCAATCTTTGTTTAATTCTTCATTAATTTCTGACCATTTTATATTTTTACTGTAGAAGTTGTATTTTCCATATCCTTCCCACTTTTTCATTTCTTGCTTATCTCTATTTTCACTTGCTTTGGAATGAACTGATAATTCTATGACATTATGGTCTGAAATATTCGCATTATAAACTATTATTTCTTTAACATAATTCATCTCGTTCACAAATACTAGGTCTAAAGTATTTTCCTTTCTTGTTGGCAGGTGATTTATTTGTTGAATGTTGTATTCTAGTAGCATATCTAATAGCTTTTCAAATTGCCTCTTATCTTCTGCACTACTATTACTCTCTTTTTTATATGTATAAGTACAACCACAATCTCCTATTCGTTTCTTTCCATTCTACGAAAGGAAAGTTGAAGTCACCAGATAGGAGAATAGTCCATCCTTGTGATTTCTACATATATCATCCAATTTTTCAATTATTAAGTCAAACTCTTTAGTATTAGGAGGTCTATATATTACTATAGTTCATCAATTTTTCAGATTCAAATTCTACCGCTATTAGTTCACATTCTGAGTTTACTATATTTCTCATATATTTTTCCTTGTTTTTTTGTCTCTCCCATATATTGCGGTTCCCCCTTGATTCTATTTTTTCTATCTGATCTATAAGTTTGGAACCCTTTTATTTGATCATCATTCCCAGTCTCTTGGGAATACCAGGTTTCACTTATATTCATTATATCTATTTTTCTTTTCATTTTGGGTTAGTTCTTCTAAGTACTCTATTTTTCTTTTTGAGTTACTCGTAACTAAACCCTGCGCATTCATCACTATGATGGTTTGCGTGTTTTCTCCTTCATTTAATACTGGTAGTAATAAGGATTTTCCCATGTCTCTTTCCTGTTCTGGTATGTTGTTCTTTTTTTCATTTCCAGAAATTCTGACATTAAAAAATCCAACTTTTCCATAATATTTGATCTTCCTTCATCATAATTATTCATTTTGTGTCTGAATCTGCAATTTTCTCCGTTTCTGCAATATCCTCTTGCATAATAAATACAGTTATTATCTCTTGAGTAGAATTTCGGAGCTGATGCTTTGAAATTTTTTGCTGACACCTCTGCATATCTCATTGGTGGTTTGCTTTTCTCTTTTACCTGATATTCTTGATTTCTCTCTTTATTTGTTTCTTTCTTATTTTTGATTTTATTACTTGGTTGGTTATTTATTTGATTATGATTCATGGCTACAGGGTGCATATATTTGCATTTTTTGTCGAACTTACATCCTTTTCCTTCTTTTAGGTTTTTACATATTTTTGGATGCAGATCTCTGCAATCATCCCCATATCCATCTAAGTATGCACATTTACCATATATTTCATAGTTTGACATATCTTAGGATGTTTGTAGTACATCTTTCTCCAAATCTGCAATTCCCTCTTTTCAAAAGGTTGCAGATTTTGTCTTTCTTGTCTATTTTTTCCTCTTTCCCGTCATTGTATAGATCTGGGTAGAGCCTCTTCGGGATTTGCTTTTCTGTTGTCATATCGTAATTTATTTCTTCGTAGGTATGCTGCTTTATTGCCTCATATGTAGTATCAATGAGTATCTCTGCATCCATACTTTTATCTTGTTCTTTGTTTTCCTTATTTTTTTCTGTCATTTCATTTTTGTTTACTTCTCTTCCGTTTTCCTCTTCTTCTTTTTCTTCTTCTTCTTCCTCTTCCTCTTCGTCTTCATCCTCAACTATTTGTACATTCAATCTTGATTTAATAACATTGTCTATCCATGATAGACATGTTGAACAAAAAATTCTTGTATCTTTTCTCAAATCTTGTATTACCTCAGCACACTGTGGATGGGTCGGAATGTTGCATGCAGCACATTTTCTGATTAGGTTTTGTGGATTGACTATGCTATACCAAACCTTACACAGTTTGCATGCTTTTGGCATTCTTTTTCCTAATGCATCAATTAGGATATTCACAAGATTCACCTTATTCATTTTCTTTGTCGGAATATGAGAGAGAGAGAGAGAGAGAGAGAGAGAGAGAGAGAGAGAGAGAGAGAGAGAGAGAAATTTCTGATATAACAGTAAATTACATCTTAGTGCATTTCTTTTTACATAGTTTCTGTTCTAGAATAACATGAGCCACTTCCTATTTCATTTAGGTACCAAATAATGTGAATTTTTTTTTTTGTTTTTTTTTTGGGGGCCATAAAAACTCACCCTTTTTTTTCTCGTTTCAGATTTTGACCTCTATGGGTCCGACACCTTGCCTGGCAATCACATATTGTAAATATTAGTGTTAGGAGGATTCCTCAATTTTTGTGTGTATATACATAGCGTGTTATGTATTTTTGTAAATATTTCATAAATTATTTTTTTTATATGATTATTTTAAATATATTTGTAATAAATATTTAATTTGTAGATGGGTATGATTATTTTTCAGTAGTGTTCGGCAATGGTGAAATTGATTTTAAAAATTAAAATGTACAGTTTTTGAATTTTCACAAATTTTTCTGGGCGCTTGGGTCGAGCCCGACGCCACAAACCTTTAAAGGGGCACCGGGGCACCAAAATAGGGATACCTGTCCTCTCTTCTCTCTCTCTGCTCTCTCTCTCTCTCTCTCTCTCTCTCTCTATATATATATATATATATATATATATATATATATATATATATATATATATATAATATATATATATATATTATATAATATACATATACATATACATATAAATATATATATATATATATATATATATATATATATATATATATATATATATATATATATATAAATATATATAAATATGTATATATATATATAATATATATATATATATATATATATATATATATATATATATATATATATATATATATATATATATTGTGGACGGGAGCATCTGATAAGCAATTATGCTTCCACCTCACTCACGGTTGCGTGGCGGATGTTTGCATACGAATGTTGTAAAATGTTTGTAGACATTTACTATATTAGTGCCATTAACTTCCGCGATAAAAACATCTTTAGCATGTGTATTTAACTGTCACTACTTTGAGTGTTGAAAGTGTTTTAACTTGTGTATATGTGTCGCTAACTTGAGTGTTTTTAAATGTGTCTTTAACTTGTGTGTTTATGAGCGTCTTCAACATGTGTGTTTAAGTGGAACTAATTTGAGTGCTTGAAAAAATTTCTTAAACTTGCGTGTTTAAAAGCGTCTTAACTTGTGTATATAAATTCTCTCATTTGAGTGCTTAATTAAAAGTGTCTTCAAATTACGTTTTTATTATTGTTTTCAACTTAGGTTTTTAAAAGGAGTCGTTAACTTACAGGTGTTAAAAATTTCTTTAACTAGCGAGTTTAAGAGTGTCTTTAACTTGTGTATTTAACTGTTTTTAACTTGCGTGTTTAAAAGTTGTCTTTAGTTTGCGTGTTTAAGAGTGTCTTTAACTTCTGTATTTAAGTGTCTTTAACTTGTGAGTTTAGAAGTATCTTTAACTTGCATCTTTAACATGCTTATTAAAGTGTCTTTAAACTTGCGTGTTTATGAGTGTCTTCAACTTGCGTGTTTAAAAGTGTCTTTAACTTGTGTATTCAAGTGTCTTTAATTTGCATGTTTAAAAGTATATTTAACATGCTTATTAAAGTGTCTTTAACTAGCGTGTTTAAAAGTGTCTTTAACTTGAGCATTTAAAAGTGTCTTTAACTTGCGCACTTAACTCTTTCTAACTTCTGTGTCAAACGGTGCTTTTAACTTAGGTGTTTGAGAGAGTGTTTAACTTGTGTATTTAAGTGTCTTTAACTTGGGTATCAAGTGCATTTAACTTACGTGTTTAAAAGCATCTTTAAATTGTGAATTTTCTCCACAAGGACGCATTTAAAAGTGTCTCTAAGTTACTTGTTAGTGTTTTTAACTTGCGTGTTTGAAAGAGTTCTTAAATTGCGAGTTTTCTCCACAAGCGCGCATGGAAGCATTCGGGGAAAAATAATTGCTTCCCGGACGAAAACAACGTTCTCCCCAAAAAGTCAAGGCATTCCAGACAGACCACTTCATCCGCGTCAGAAATCCGGGGAATGATTCAGACTAGCGATATTTACCGCTCGGCCCAGCGAGCGGAACCCATTCGACACGGGCAAATGGGCTCGTTCACTACAAACAGATATATTTCTCGCCATCCGTCTTGCCCAGGGTCTCGTCAATTTCTTCGCCCTTGTAAGTAAAGAATGGGGCCATTTTCTACTCCGACAGGCCCCAGATCGAGTGGAGGCCAGCCCAAATACTAACGAAAGAACTCTGATAGTTTATACACATTTTCAGGCTTCCAGGGATTGTTCAAGTGAGTTGAGAGCGATAAAATACTGCTTGTGTAATAATAATAATAATAATAATAATAATAATAATAATAATAATAATAATAATAATAATAATAATAATAATAATGAATATGCTAATTGAAATCGTACCCATAATCATAGGAACACAAGGCACGATCCTAAGATCCATGAAAATGGACCTGGAAAAACTAGACACCGATATAGCATCAGGACTCTTCCAGAAGAGTTTGCTACTAGAAAGAGCACATATAACGAGAAAAGTGATGGACTCCTAAGGAGGCTGGATGCAACCCGGAACACCACACTATGAATGAATGAATGAATGAATAAATAAATAAGTAAATAAATAAATAAATAAATGATAATAATAATAATAATAATAATAATAATAATAATAATAATAATAATAATAATAATAATAATAATAATAATAATAATAATAATAATAATAATAAAATAATAATAATTTTTCCATATCTCATAACTAAATTTTTACTAATAAACTCCATCTAATAAAAAAAAAACACATGGTAGTGAATTTTTGGTTACCGGAATTTCCAAGCCTTACAAGAATAGTGAATATCGGTCTCCAGTCATCTTAACATGAATAAATAAATAATGAATGAATGAAAAGTACGAGGAATTTGGGGGAGGTGGGGAATCCATGCAATGTTAATATAATTTTATAAAGGGAAATTTTAGTAAAGAAATTATAACTTTACAATAGTATGTGAATATTCATATATATATATATATATATATATATATATATATATATATATATATATATATATATATATATATATATATATATATATATATATATATAATATATATATATATATATATATATATATATATATATATATATAATATAGATATATATATATATATATATATATATATATATATATATAATAACCGCAAGATTAGAATCTAATCTTGGTATTTATTAAAAGGTAGCAATGGATCGTGCGTCTAAGGAACTGGTAGCATCGCCCCCCACCCCCCCCCCCCTCTCTCTCTCTCTCTCTCTCTCTCTCTCTCTCTCCAGAACACTCCTCCCCCCTCCATTATCTAAGGCCATCAAATCAGACTCGAGAACTTATAAAAAATAATATTTATTTAAAAGTAAAGTGTAAATTAAATAACTCAGGTTCTTAACAAAAAAGATTAAATGAAATGTTGAATCCAAAGTCCAAATAACTCAGATAACCCTCGGTAATTAATCAAATAACTAACATTAGTTTAGCTATAACATTAGGCACAGTTAATATAGTCAGTACACCAATTAAGTCACCATATTCAATACCCCTTTCTCCAGATCAGTTCCCCTTTCTCCAGAACCGCCTGTTAGAAAACAGGAGAACACCTCGATAAGCACAAGATTATAATCAAAGATCATATGAAATAGAACACTCTGAAATAAATATTCAAATACAATCCAGCCACAACTTTGGTCAAAATAAATATGCTTACCCATTCAACACAGTATTCACAACACTTCTCAAAAATACTTTTGCAGAAGCCATCTTGGCCTCTGCCGCCTCAGTAATGATCTATCCCCATGGTAATCCTACATTTTCATTTTGAAGGCTAAAGGCTTGCACGTACGCACAAATTCACACCCATTGTCCACCCAACCCAAAAACTGCCTAGAACTAGATTCATAAGTCACCTCTGCGACCCACCCGCCCGTAGCAACAGAACATCCCACAGATCTGTTAAGACAGCAAATTTGATAACACGCTACCCCAAGCTCGTCACCTCGAGCACTGTCTCTAAGGAAGTTAAATGATGAGTCTCTATATTCTAAGAAACGTCACAGTATAGCAAGTTCCAGAAGTGAAGCGACAAATCTCAGAATTGATCGTACTTCTTTAGAAACTCATGGGATTGCCAGTTAGTATATTTTATTTCAATTATTGTCACCCTATTTATCTGATAATACGTATCAGTGATTAACTGTATAAGCGCACAAAGTATTTCCCCAGTGAATGATCAATGTTAGTTCAATAATTTTTATTAAAAAAAAAAAAAAAAATTTTCCCAAAGAAACATCTGCGGGTCTCAAAGTGTGATATCAAGTGTTCACCATAGAGTGGCAGCAGGAACCGAGTGCATAAGCATTGGCCTAATATTTGTAAATCAACTTTCTACTTTTATAGCGTTATATCAAAAGTTATTATGTTTTCTTTTGATAAAGCACAGAGAAGTTTAGCATCTGATTAAATGAAATGTAAATAAGACACAAGTTGGTGTAAAAAAAAAAAAAAAAAAAAAAACGAAATCCAAGTTATATGCGCGTTTAGCATTGGTTACGCCTATGTCAAGAATCAAGGAAATATATTTCCCAGCTTGTTAGTTAATAATTTCATCGAATTTCTCAACTATGCAAATTTTTGCACGTGGAATTGCGTTCAGGGTCGCACCAAACAAGTATTTTCATAGGTTTCCACCTTTTTTCTCAGCACATAAGTGAGACTATTCTTGTCCATACGATCCGGAGTGTGAATATGCTTGGCAAGCACTATTTTTAATTCGAGTATCTCCTTTTATGCTCTCTCTCTCTCAGGTCCTTTGTATCTATACTCTGTTTTTTTTTTCATCTGTCCATCCGCCTGCGGTGTTTTTGTATGGTAACACTGCATCCCGGGCTTTAGATAGTTACATTCAGCTTACATACAACGATTATAATAATATCCTATTTCGAATATTAACGGTGTAATTCGCATACAGTAAATTATTAAAACACTTTTCAGTTACAAATGTACACCCAGATATCCTTTTATTTACACCTAAAACTTACAATTAGTGTAACTATCTAAAGCCCGGGACGCAGTGTTACCATACAAAAACACCACGGGCGGTGGACAGATAAAAAAAAAAAAAAAGTATAGTCAGGAATAACCAGAGCTCTGTTTTAAGAATCAAGCACTAGGCCTATTGGTCATGCTAGGGTGCTTCTTTATATATATATATATATATATATATATATATATATATATATATAGAAAAAAAACTCATAAATTTCTGTTATACAATAATGCTTGACTGGATTGAACTGATTACTGGTTGTCCGTGGAAATATGAATTTGGGTGATATCACTCTCTTATGATACGCCCACTTACGCAGATAAGTCTTAAATTTCGCGGTTGCGATATGATTCGAAGATTTGAGGTAAAAGGTTGAAGTGAAAAAGGTGGAGTTAGTATTGTGGGTAGAGGTAGATGTAGAGGGGGGTCTGTCGTCTCCCTACTTAACCATGTGGTGATATTTACGGGTGTTCTGGTTGCTTGCCACCGTCTTTCTTATTTTTAGTATAGCGAGTCCGTTTCCCAGGTGCAAGGACGGGTCCTGGTATCGGTCCTGAAGGTTCTATCTCTGCTTAAATATCAGACAGTGGCCCTGCATCGTAATTATTGCAATGCCCGGAACTAGGGCCTAGTCACCCGAAGGTAACCGCAGCAGTTACAGCCTTTCACGAAGATGGTGTTTTATGCTCGGTCCTAGAAGCTAGAATCAGAACTATCAACCACACTCAACTTCTCTATTGAATCTAGTGCATTCATGGTTGATTATGTTTAATGTCGTGGAGATTTTCCCTTCACATTCTATTGATACTTGCATGGTTTTATGCATCTTCGCTAAAATAATTGATAATACACTATAATATTAAATATTTGTTTCCACATTGCTCGAAATATACACTGGTAATGTTGGTAATCCTGTGTTGAACGAGAATTTCAAATTGTTTAGTTTCTATAGTTTGAAGTAATTGCTATACTTTAAGAATAATTACTATTACCGTAATTTTTTCTTATGATTGTTATAAATATCATAGATTGATATTTGTGCATCATATGTTAGCTTTATTTTGCTTGATAGAGCTTTCACTGTAGAAAAAAAATATTTTTCAGCTACGAGTTGTAGTTGCCAGTTAGTAAATTTCGAACGAAATTCTCTGAAATTTGTCGCTTCAGTTTTGGAACTTACTGTACATCACATTACAACTGTGTTTAAATTATATTGTCTTAACAGATCCCTCTTTTATGTATATATATATATATATATATATATATATATATATATATATATATATATATATATATATATATATTATACACATATAGATATAAAGCAATCATATTGGGAAGCAATACATGAAAAAGAACGGTATAATTAGGATAATACAATTGACAAGGAAATAAAACCTTTATGCTGGCGAAGAATAAAGGTTTTACTGAAGATGGAGAATCGTATAAAAGCTCAACTAATCATAAAGGAGAATAAAAGAACATGAGAGATCAACGCAGATAAAAAGTAATGACTTCAAAGAACACTACACAAGAAGGGTATTGGAAAATTAGTATAATAATGTTAAAGATAATTTAGTGCTTATTAATCATTTACTTACATTTTTATGAATTCATTAATTCATTTATTTTTCTTTTCTAATAACCGATCTCTTCTTTCTGTATTTCCCATGACCTTTCGTTATTAATTCTTCTAAATGAACACAATATTCTTTGGACGCTTGAATTTCAATTCGTTAGCCCATGTAGGCTTGTTTCATATGAATAAGGTTCATCTAAATAATAATAATAATAATAATAATAATAATAATAATAATAATAATAATAATAATAATAATAATAATAATAATAATAATAATAATTTTGCAGAAAGCTTCATTGATCAATTTAAAAAATCGTTTATTATCAGGAGATGTTTCCTTTGAGATGATTTTTATAAAAGAAAAATAGTAAAAGTATGGAAATTTTTTAAGATGAGAATTAAAAATAAGAATCATATTGCCAACATATCTCGATAATTCTTACAAAAGGTAAATAAACAAAAATAAATGTTACCAGCAAATGGTGGCATTTTCAATGTGTTTAAGGCGACGTTTACAGAAAATCCGAGCGTAATAAAACATGAAAAGAATTTTCATCGTAATGGTTATTTCTAAACTGTACAGGCAGGGATTTTGAATCGCTCGCTGATCGTAACCTAAAATGAGTTACATTTATTTCCAAAGAGATTACATCAGTAGGTAATATAACAAACAATAAAAATAAAATTTTTAACATCCATATAACTGCAATATTCGCTAAATAAATTTCTAAAATAATTAAAAACGTTTCACACAATAGCTTTCTAAAGTAATTAAATTGTTTCGCAAAAAAATATTGCAACATATACTGAGAGGATTTGCACACAAAGAAAGCTAAAAAGAATAAAACTATAAAGTTTCTCACAGGATATTCCTAAAAAAATAAAATGTCAAAATAAAAATATCTAAAAAATAAATGAACAAGTAAATAAAACAAACTGGTTCGAACACTAAATTCTTAAAACTCATTTCTAACTGAAGTCTTAATATCAGACTAAAAGCACCGAAAATTCTACCTGATATGTGTAGCTGAATCTGATGCTGGGAATAGGAATAATATATCGACTGAAATGAATAGCTGAATCTGATGCTGGGAATATGACAAAAATATTTCGACTGAAATGTGTAGCTGAATCTGAGGCTGGGAATATGAATAATATTTCGACTGAAATGTGCAGTTGAATCTGATGCTGGGAATATGAACAATATTTCGACTGAAATGTGTAGCTGAATCTGCTTCTGGGAATAGGAATAATAATTCGGCTGAATATGAATATTTCGAACGAAATGTGTAGCTGAATCTGATGCCGGCGAATAAGGATAATATTCCGACTGAATTATGTAGCTGAATCTGAATAATATTGCGAGTGAACTGCGTAGATGAATCTGAATAATATTTCGACTGAAATGTGTAGTTGAAAGTGAATAATGTTTCAACTGAAATGTGTAGCTGAATCTGATAATATTTCGAGTAAACTGCGTAGCTGAAATCTGAATTAATATTTCGACTGAAATGTGTAGTTGA
>NC_061090.1:66351953-66356953 GCF_015104395.2 Macrobrachium nipponense | reverse complement strand
TCAACTTCGTGGTCTGGGTAAACTATGATATACTTAATCTGGGTGGTGGGGCGTGAAGGGACGGGGGCGGCAGCAAGATTCTCGCTGATGGTGTAGGTGTCGTTGGTGTGGTCTGTCATTTTGGGGTCACCCCTGTGAGAGTGGGTGCACAAGCGAAGGAGCAGGTCATGATACAACTGATTTATTAAAGTTGTGGTTGTTGTTGTTGAAGATTAAGCTGGCCTTATGCCAAAACGGGGTCTTGCTCATAGAGCAGCCCGTAAGTTACTAAAGCAAAATTCACACAAGTCATAAACCCTTGCGGGCCGCAGAGTAGTCCCAACCTTTGACAGGTAGGAAAAAGGAATTGACTCTGGGCCTCTGTGCTTTTAACTCTGGGACTATGTGTTTCTTCAGAGGCAAAAATACAGTTATACAGATTTACAACATATGAGTATCGAATAAGTATTGATAGCTGAACCAAGAATGACGTTGTGATACATAGACCAGTACAGTATCAATATGGTGGTGCTATCGCCGTCGGAAACTTTCTCCGGAAACATCGTCTTGAGATGTTGGTTTTTCTTCGGGTTTCGTTTTGGTCGTCCGGTGCTTTCTCCGAGGTGAAAGTTGATTCATCTTGGGGAGAACCAAGGGGTTGAACACGTGAGCTTACATTCTCAAGTGCTCAAATTCCAGGAATATGTTTGTTTGTATTGGTGTTTTTACGTTGCATGGAACCAGTGTTTATTCAGCAACGGGATCAACGGCTTTACGTGACTTCCGAACCACGTCGAGAGTGAACTTTATCACCAGAAATACACATCTCTCACTCCTCAATGGAATGGCCGAGAATCGAACCCGCGACCACCGAGGTGAGAAGCAAAACCAAATCAACCACGCCACTGAGGCGCTTCCAGGAATATGTAGTTCACCTTCAGTTTTTCTTTTCGTATATCTGCTAACACCCAGCTTCATAGGTCTTACCACGAAATAATTCAGGAACGACTTTCTACAACCTCGTCCCGGCGAGAATTATATCACTTCTCGCTGTCATTTAAAAATCTGACGTTTGAACTTTCTTTTTTAAAAAAGAATTCCATTGTAATCCAGCAATTTTCTTTAGCTATTTTTCTCCACCCGAGGGTTTCTACGTGTCAGTCCATTTTTCTGGACTTGTTATTTGTCCGAAATGAAATGTCAAAAATTTTTATATTAACTGCGAGACTGGAAGGAATTAGCATATTAAAAAAGGTGCTTCTACTTAGTAACTCAAAAAATCCACTTAGAGTTGGAAAAATGATTATGGTATTACGTTCGTTTGAATAGTACAATTGTAATCACACTGAAACAAGACTTTGTTACAAGAAACAGACTGCCATTAGCAGCTTTTTGATCGGAGTTATATAACCACCACTTTTAAGGTATATCTTTGTTTTGAATTACAAAAAGCACTTTTAAAGAACGTCTCTTATATAAAGTATAATTCCTATTAGCCTCCGTCAGTGCAATTTCTTGATGGAATAATTCCCGTGTTTAAAAACAAAATTGAAATTTACTGAAATAGTTTCAGAATAAAAGGACAGCGCCTGCTCAAATATTAAAGCTGATAAAGGCATAGTATTATTGAACTTAATTTTTATCATTCTTTCAATGTTTCCCTGAAGATAACTTCTCTACAATTGGAGGTACCTCATATCTCTCTCGTAACACGTCTAAGCTTTCCTTAACTCAAACCAAAAGGCAAAATTGAGCTGTACACAAATGCCATAACAACCGGAAAATAGGAAAAATATAACTAAAAAGAAATGGCTTTTGTAAAGTAGGCCTTTAGGATAAAATCTGACTTGTGAGAAAAGCATAAAATTATTCAACATTTAGACCAATAATGATTTTATTGTATAAGAACAACTGACAAACACTTTACGTTAAATAACTCGAAAAATAATATTTGCCTCTTAATCTCTTCATAATACATTCTCTAAGATTCGAGATGCATGTCCAGCGTGCTGATTTGACGATATTCAAATAATAATCGACATAACACCTGGCCGTCTGGTTTTCCATCATGACATCCTTGAGGAAAACAAGTTTATATCAAACTCTTATTACCAAACCTTCACACACACAATGAGAGAAAGTTCTACTTTTCATTGCAATTATCATCTCAGCGTAAAAAGATGGACGGATATATCATAAATTTTAAATTGGGCGGAAATGAATCTGTAATCCACAAATATCAAAATGGAGTTCATTTTATATCACTGCTACCCAAGGGAAATAATAGCTGACGAATCCATCTGTCCAAGCAAAGACAGATGAACTTATCACAGTAATTCCCCTTGGGTGCAAGTCAAGTTATTTCCAAGGCAAAGAGAATGCAATATTGAGTAGTGTCTGTGGCTTAATATGTGTGAGTGTATAAAGGTAATGTGTTATGTCACGAAAGCTTCATATACACGCACGCGCGCACACACACAAACACGCACACACATTCATATATATATATATATATATATATATATATATATATATATATATATACATAAATATATATATATATATATATATATATATATATATATATATATATATATATATATATATATATATATATATATATATATATATATATATATATATATATATCATTCGAGCTACAAATGTCCTTTAATATCTAATTTTCATACATGTACCGAAGGGGTATTTTTAGTTGATAATAATTTCGTCCCCTCTGGGATCGAACCACCGTCCAGTGGACGGGAACGAAATCAGGACGGCCTAGTGACGGCGGTTCGATCCCATGAAGGGACGAAATAATTATCAACTAAAAATTCCCCTTCGGTACATATATGAAAATATATTCAATTCCGAGGTAGAGCGAATTAGATATTTAAGGACACTTGTAGCTCGAATGATATATATATATATATATATATATATATATATATATATATATATATATATATATATATATATATAAATGTGTGTGCGTGTGTGTGTGCGCGCAGACGTGTATATGAAGCTTTCGTGACATATATATATATATACATACATACATATGTATATATGTATATATATATATATATATATATATATATATATATATATATATATATATATATATATATATCATACATACATACATACATATATATATATATATATATATATATATATATATATATATATATATATATATATATACATATGTGTGTGTGAGTCTGTTTACAAACCCATTTTCTCCTCCCAGATCCCCAAAGAGGCCATTAATAGATTAATTTAACGAAATTTATTTCCAGCGTAATATCCTTTGAGTGCAATACATCATCGAGTCTTGAAAAATTTGCCAAACTTCCACCATTAAGGTAATGAACACCAACTTAAAAATTGGGTCTATTTCTTTTTTTCTTTTACTCTTGGGAATCATTAATGCATACATTATACGAATTGCTGTCTGCCAACAGGCAGGAGCTATCGTCCGGGTAATTGGTCAATATAAAAAATATTGTTCTCCTAACAATGCTGTTGACGTAACCAACCCAAGATTTATTTTTCCGTCGAATTAATATCTGGCGGAGTACATTCAATTGAATGTTTAATTAGTGATGAATATATTAGTATATAACTATAAATATTGCATAGTTATATATTCCATCATACACCAATAAGTTCTTTAAATGCCATTCAAAAGATGGAAGAAATTCCAGATACTCATAGATGTTCCCAAATGGGAGAACTTGTATGCACAGGGACGACACAATGAGCTAATCTGTTATTTTATCTAACATAAATAAGCAATTACATTATATGTACATGAATATATGCGTATGAACATATATGCAATAATAAATATACTACTGCAATACACAAGCATATTATATTAAAAAGCTCAAATAATGACTACATATCTTTATAAATAAGATGTGTAATAACACGAATACTCGTATAAAGAAATGATAAAATTATCAATTCCTACAACACAGGCTTAGGGAATCATATTCATCTATGAAAAACAGTAAGAGTACGTGAGAATACTTTTTAATTTTTAAGTATGGCACGGATTAAGATAGCCAATCACTTGATTAAAAGGAAATTATATAATTATCAATTTTCGCAACGAAAGCCCAGGGAATACATTCATTTATTATAAATAACCGAACGAATGCTGCAGCGTATTTTCGAATTATATAGTCCGATACAGATTACGATCTTTGATAAAATAAATCCAAACAAAGCTATCTCAATCCATAACTAGGGACGGAAATAATATGTTTTTGCTCTCGCTTCAAAGTTAGATCTAGGCACTTTTTGGGATATTTCCTAGAAAGGGACTGTACGGCACCGCTGTTGATTGAGAGACACTGCACAGTCTCTCTCTCTCTCTCTCTCTCTCTCTCTCTCTCTCTCTCTCTCTCTCTCTCTCTCACACACACACACACACACACACACAGTGTTAAACGACCATAGAGTGGTGACAAGTAAAATTTGTCGACATGTAAGGAAAAAGAGAAAAATTTATTTTGAGAAAGAAAAAAAACACTCCTGTAATAAGCGAAAAATACGAAGAGTTTAGTTGAGCAATATAAAAAAGATACTCCCAGCTACATGATGAAATGGAAGCAAGTAAAGAAGAAATGAATAGTAACTTAATAAAATTTGTATTGGAACCAGCACAAGAGATAGGTGGAAAAGTTCCTAGATAAGATCAAGGAAAACTATCAGAAAACACCAAAAAATTAATAAAGATACGATTTGAAATGAGGGTAGAAATAGAACTAGCAGAATCATCCAAAACAATAAACAGACTAAAAACCCAAGACATTCGTAAACACAATTTAGGAAACAGTAAAGAAGGGAAGAAGCATCAAGTTGATGAAAAGAGGACTCGGAACAAAGCGCCTACAAATATTTGCTTTAAAGGATGAAAATGGAAATATTATCAACAAAAGAGATGGAGTGATAAAAACTGATGAGGATTTCTATACAATGCTGTACAATAGTGATATAGAAAATAACTT
>NC_061090.1:66344453-66346953 GCF_015104395.2 Macrobrachium nipponense | reverse complement strand
AGAGAGAAGATGAGAGAGAGAGAGAGAGAGAGAGAGAGAGAGAGAGAGAGAGAGAGAGAGAGAGAGAGAATTAATTCTCAGTCCGATATGCTGAATTGTCTGTGAAGCTTCCGAGGGAGAATTAATTGAGAAGCTGCGGTTTCTGGCGATTCCCTACAAAGATGCATTTCGTCTACCAAGGGACAATATTTAGCTTCGCTTCCCCGCACTCATACGATTATTTTTTTCAGTGAAGACGAGTGGCTAAAGAGTGCATGGGAAGAAGGACTAATAAAAGTAGATGAAGACCCATAAATATACAGAAACAGGAGAAAGACAGACAGACCAGAGGACTGGCACAACAAACCAATGCACGGACAATACATGAGACAGACTAAAGAACTAGCCAGCGATGACAATTGGCAATGGCTACAGAGGGGAGAGCTAAAGAAGGAAACTGAAGGAATGATAACAGCGGCACAAGATCAGGCCCTAAGAACCAGATATGTTCAAAGAACGATAGACGGAAATAACATCTCTCCCATATGTAGGAAGTGCAATACGAAAAATGAAACCATAAACCACATAGCAAGTGAATGCCCGGCACTTGCACAGAACCAGTACAAAAAGAGGCATGATTCAGTGGCAAAAGCCCTCCACTGGAGCCTGTGCAAGAAACATCAGCTACCTTGCAGTAATAAGTGGTACGAGCACCAACCTGAAGGAGTGATAGAAAACGATCGGGCAAAGATCCTCTGGGACTATGTTATCAGAACAGATAGGGTGATACGTGCAAACAGACCAGACGTGACGTTAATTGACAAAGTCAAGAAGAAAGTATCACTCATTGATGTCGCAATACTATGGGACACCAGAGTTGAAGAGAAAGAGAGGGAAAAAATGGATAAGTATCAATATCTGAAAATAGAAATAAGAAGGATATGGGATATGCCAGTGGAAATCGTACCCATAATCATAGGAGCACTAGGCTCGATCCCAAGATCCCTGAAAAGGAATCTAGAAAAAACTAGAGGCTGAAGTAGCTCCAGGACTCATGCAGAAGAGTGTGATCCTAGAAACGGCACACATAGTAAGAAAAGTGATGGACTCCTAAGGAGGCAGGATGCAACCCGGAACCCCACACTATAAATACCACCCAGTCGAATTGGAGGACTGTGATGGAGCAAATAATAAAAATAATAATAATAATAATAATAATAATTATTATTATTATTATTATTATTATAATTATTATTAATCAGAAGATGAAACCCGTTCGTATGGAACAAGCCTACAGGGCCATTAACTTCAAATTAACTTCATATTTCATCTTTCAAAGAATATATATGACGTTAATTATTATTATTATTATTATTCTATCACAGTCCTCCAATTCGACTGGGTGGTATTTATAGTGTGGGGTTCCGGGTTGCATCCTGCCTCCTTAGGAGTCCAACCTCACTCTTCTTACTATGTGTGCCGTTTCTAGGATCACAACTCTTCTGCATGAGTCCTGGAGCTACTTCAGCTTCTAGTTTTTCTAGATTCCTTTTCAGGGATCTTGGGATCGTGCCTAGTGCTCCTATGATTATGGGTACGATTTCCACTGGCATATCCCATATCCTTCTTATTTCTATTTTCAGATCTTGATACTTATCCAATTTTCCCTCTCTTTTCTCTTCAACTCTGGTGTCCCATGGTATTGCGACATCGATGAGTGATACTTTCTTCTTGACCTTGTCAATCAACGTCACGTCTGGTCTGTTTGCACGTATCACCCTATCCGTTCTGATACCATAGTCCCAGAGGATCTTTGCCTGATCGTTTTCTATCACTCCTTCAGGTTGGTGCTCGTACCACTTATTACTGCAAGGTAGCTGATGTTTCTTGCACAGGCTCCAGTGGAGGGCTTTTGCTACTGAATCATGCCTCTTTTTGTACTGGTTCTGTGCAAGTGCCGGGCATTCACTTGCTATGTGGTTTATGGTTTCACTTTTCGTATTGCACTTCCTACATATGGGAGAGATGTTATTTCCGTCTATCGTACTTTGAACATATCTGGTTCTTAGGGCCTGATCTTGTGCCGCTGTTATCATTCCTTCAGTTTCCTTCTTTAGGTCTCCCCTCTGTAGCCATTGCCAATTGTCATCGCTGGCTAGTTCTTTAGTCTGTCTCATGTATTGTCCGTGCATTGGTTTGTTGTGCCAGTCCTCTGTTCTTTCTGTCTTTCTCCTGTCTCTGTATATTTCTGGGTCTTCGTCTACTTTTATTAGTCCTTCTTCCCATGCACTCTTTAGCCACTCGTCTTCACTGGTTTTCAGATATTGCCCCAGTGCTCTGTTTTCGATGTTGACGCAGTCCTCTATACTTAGTAGTCCTCTCCCTCCTTCCTTTCGTGTTATGTATAGTCTGTCCGTATTTGCTCTTGGGTGTAGTGCTTTGTGTATTGTCATTTGTTTCCTGGTTTTCTGATCTATGCTGCGGAGTTCTGCCTTCGTCCATTCCACTATTCCTGCGCTGT
>NC_061090.1:66334453-66339453 GCF_015104395.2 Macrobrachium nipponense | reverse complement strand
ATGATATAAATATTAAATAATCGAGTGAGTTAAAAGAATAAGAAAAATGACAAAACTCTTGATTTAATCTAAGTTTTCTGTAAAGGAAAACTATCCACATTCTTTCTCTCTGCTTTCAGATCTTAAAACCTACTGAGGCTAGAGGGCTGCAAATTGGTATGTTGATCATCCACCCTCCAATCATCAAACGTACAAAATTGCAGCCCTCTAGCCTCTGTAGTTTTTATTTGATTCAAGGTTAAAAGTTACAGATGATCGTGCGTCTGGCCACCACCGGGCCGTGGCTGAATCTCATATGAGAAACTAACTTTTAACCTCAGTCTCTGCGTCCCTTATCTTAAACTGCTGAGCAAAGACTTGGATACAAACTTCAGAAGAAAAATATAAATGCAAAGTTTTACAAATAAAGTTTTTCATTTAGTTGGTGGTTCTCTACAAGAGAAGTTTATCTTACAAAGAAAGGGAATTGACTTAGCCTTCTTTTAGAGAGAGAGAGAGAGAGAGAAACCTTAAACATGGGGGTCAATACCGCTGGACTGTTCCCAAGTCCTGTCGACAAATTCAAGAGATGTTTACAGGTTTTAGAGTAAAATAGTACGTATTAAGTGAGTATTCCCTCTTTCTAAGAGAGAGAGAGAGAGAGAGAGAGAGAGAGAGAGAGAGCACGATCTAGACTCGATGGAAAAAAAGCCACTTTATTACAGGATAACAGAAGAGAGAGAGAGAGAGAGAGAGAGAGAGAGAGAGAGAGAGAGAGAGAGAGAGAGAGAGAGAACAAGGTCTAGACTCTAGGAACAAAAGCCGGTTTATAAGAAAATGACGGAAAGTAATTCAAAAGATTAAAAAACGGAAAAAAAAGGGGGGGGGGGTGAATTCCTGACAGCGATAACTCAGGGATTCAAAAGATGATCCCGGTTTACTCTGGTCCTGATCTTCAATAAATGATGTAGGACTCATGGAGGAGAAAGGAGTTAATGAAGAGTTTACTCTTAATAAATCATGGGCCATTCGTTTATTTTTACTTTATTTTTATTTTTATTTTTTTAGGCGTTCTCCACAGAGATAAAACTTACGGCTGTAATTCCTCTGTTAAGATTCTTTTCTCCATTATGCATTTTTAAAATTTTACTTAATTTGTTATTTGCTTTTTGAAATCTATCTCTTTTTGTAGTAAGTAATCTTTCTGCATTTCCCATTATTGCCTCGTTTTACTTTTTCCGAATAAACATCACATTTCTTAGAGGTTCGAATTTCAGGTCAACAGCCCCTTTGGATGGCTTGTTCCATATGAAAAGTATTCATCTTCTGAATTATATTACTGATCATCTATATATACTGCAATGTGATTCATTTGAATATTTTTTTAGTGTTTTGCCTTTTTCTCCAAGGTTACTGTCACAAAATCTTGACTTGAACGTATATGAGAATGTGTGTGTGTGTGTGTGTGTGTGTGTGTGTGTGTGTGTGTGTGTGAAAGAGGAGAAGGCGCATTATCTTATGTAAACCGAGTGTATAACGTATATAACGTACGAAATATGTTCCTTTATTCCTCAGTTCTCCAAATACTGCGTTTTTCCATAAACTACTGCGTTTTTCTACCAACTACTGCGTTTTATCCATCAACTACTGCGTTTTTTCCATCAACTATTGTGTTTTTCCTATCAACTACTGCGTTTTTTCCATCAACTACTGCGTTTTTTCCATCAACTATTGCGTTTTTTCTATCAACTATTGCGTTTTTTCTATCAACTATTGCGTTTTTTCCATCAACTATTGCGTTTTTTCTATCAACTACTGCGTTTTTCCAGGCAAAACATCCACCTCCAGGTCTCGTATCAACACCGAACCCGAGAGCCCCGATGTTTCAATTAGGACGCTCCCGAATCAGCGCCAACATCAAATTCCCTTCGTCTATTGTCGGCGTTCCAGAGGGCTCTGGGTCCAGAGAGAGAGAGAGAGAGAGAGAGAGAGAGAGAGAGAGAGAGAGAGAGGTTTCGGAGCGTGTCATTCAGGAGCTTTAAAACGGAAACGAATCAAAGAATATACGTATGTGTCCAGAGAGACGCTCTTCCGCTATTGCCTCTGGTAACCGCTCTTTTGCTCCCAGAGCGACGTATATACGACATCTGCATTACAAAAGAACACGGTGTCGCCGGTAGTAGCTGGCTGACTGATTTCCTTCGCGACTGCTGGTGATTTTAGGTTATCGCTGCAGACGGAATTACTTGCGATGGTAACAAGGAAGAGAGAACTAATCCACGGGGCGAAGTGGTTTCTTTCTCAAAACTCAGTTCCGAGGCTGTATAGGCCTAAGAATGAGTTATCTGGCGCTAGATACTCCATCTACTTGATGTGTGTGTGCATATTTACATACATAAGCATTAAGTAACAAATGTCCTTTGATATCCTAATACGCTCTACCTTGGAAGTAATATATTCTTATATAATTTACCAAAAGGATATTTTAGTTGATAATAAGTCTCGGACTTATTATTATCTGACAAATTCCCCCTCGATTAAATTATATGACAACATTATTTCCGAGGTAGAGCGAATTGGATACCAAAGGAAATTTGTAGCTTAATGCTTGTATATGAATCACAGTTATATGTATAGTGTATATATATATATATATATATATATATATATATATATATATATATATATATATATATATATTCTATGAAATCACAGAAGTAAGCACGTGATTTTGTTTACCAGCAAAAGCCACAGGGAAAATTTTCTAAAAAAGAAAAGACAGGGTGCCAAGTACTTTCGTGTATTTAACACATCTTCGGGGCACAAAGTTATACAAAACGTAAAAACTAGTGAGCAAGAAAGCTCACACAAAAGCAAAGTGGAAAAGAATGATAATATATGTATGTACAATAAGGCCATTACAAACAGAAACAGCATTCGTCTAGATTACCCAACCACTTAACACCCCAACAAGTCAAAAGAGAGAGTAATTGCCCAATGACCCAGTTACTTACAGAAGAGAAAAACACTGACTATGTCAGCCAGTTTATAAAACAACTGAATTCACAATTATGAATAGTAACGACGCTAACAATATACCTAAAACACCAATAAACAAAAATAACTGAATGAACGGTACTATCAATATGAAATACATAAAAAAGGAATTTGACTAGTACAAAAACTGAAAGGATAATGTTAAAACTCACAAGAAATGCATAAGAAGGAACTTGACAAGTACACCAAATTAAAGGATAATGTTAAAACTCTTCACTATTTTATCTATGATAAGATTGTCTAATTTGTACATACCAGGGCTCAAATTTAAAAGTTTTCCAGAATACGTCTTGTCTTTATAAAGGCAGATTCAATTATATTCCTACTAATATAATCGTTACAAAATAAAATCTTTTTTGCCTCTGTCCAATCCATTGCATGGTTAAGATTACTAAGGTGAATAAAAAGGGCACTAGAAGTCTGTCCTGTTCTAACCGAATATTTATGTTGATTTAATCTGATAGACAAATCTTTCCCAGTTTGGCCGACATATTTCTTATCACAATCTTACAAGGAGAGAAAATTGAATGGAAAATTAAAACGTCTTATTAAAGACAGCGTGTGGACTCGTAACGCCAATAGTGAATTTGTGATTAATTTGTCGGATCGACCATTAAATGAAGTTGAAAAATGTGCATTAGGATATGGACTTGGTTTTTCTTTCACGAAAAATATCAACGGTGTTGAAGTAGCGAAATCATTTTGCAATTTAGAAAAATATGGTAACTTATCAAATGAGGAATTCAATATCTGTAAAGGGATTGTTTATGGATTCATGTCAAAGTCCTTTAACGCCAGTGTTCCTCTTCGTTTTATGAAAGCTTTTGATGTTCTTAAAAAAGATTTTAAACTGGCATATCACGAAAGCAGACAAATCAAAGGCCATAGTAATTATGAATAAAAAGGACTATATAACGAAAATGTCAGATTTGTTAAGTGATTCTGTTACTTATGACGAGCTACATAATAACCCGTTAACCACAGTGAATAGTAGTTTTGTTAAGGAGCTGAAATGTATCTTGAGGGGGAGGGATAAGCTAATTAAGCAAATTTACGGTCAAGTGTGTCAGTTTACCATATATGTACGGCTTGGTTAAGACCCATAAGCCAAACAATCCCATTAGGCCTATTATAAGTTCAGTAGGTTCTGTGTTTCTTATAAAGTGTCAAAGTGGCTAGTCCAAGTTCTTACGCCGGTTGTTGGTACAATATCACATTGTACTATTAGGAATAATGCTGATTTTGTTGACAAACTTAGCAACATTAATGTAACTTTTGAGTTTAAAATTGTCAGTTTCGATGTTGTATCATTATTTACTAAAGTTCCAGTGGATGATTTGTTGAATTTTTTATCGGAGGAATTGCCTAAATATAACTTGCCGTTACCTTCGAATGTAATAGTTGACTTGATTAGGCTTTGCATTAAGGAATGTAAATTTACATTTAATGGAAAATATTTTTTACAAAAATTTGGTATGTCAATGGGGAATCCACTTTCTCCGGTGCTGAGTAATCTTTACATGGAGTTTTTTGAGGTTAGACTGTTACCTGGTATTTTACCGATTGGTACTGTATGGTATCGTTATGTGGATGATATTTTTGTGTATGGCCTGTAAATGCAAACATTGGAGAATTTTTAGATAAACTTAATGATCTGGTTCCTCATGAAATTTACAGTTGAGGAGGAAAGAGAGTCAATGTTACCATTTTTAGATGTACAAGTTTACAGACAAATCCGTAGTTTTAAATTTAATGTATATCGCAAGCCCACAAATATATGTGCCTATGTTTATTATGACTTTGAGCATCATAGTATAGTAAAATTATCAATTTTTTCTTCAATGTTTTTGAGGGCCTTAAGAATATGCAGTTCTGAGTTTTTAGATGAAGAAATAGGAAAAATATGTGACATAGGTGTAAAACTTCAATATCCGATGTTTTTTATGGACAAGGCATTAAAAATG
>NC_061090.1:66304453-66329453 GCF_015104395.2 Macrobrachium nipponense | reverse complement strand
TATATATATATATATATATATATATATATATATATATATATATATATATATATATATAGATATATATATATATATATATATTATTAGATATATATATATATATATATATATATATATATATATATATATATATATATATGTATATATATATATAGATATATATATATGGTATATATATATATATATATATATATATATATATATATATATATATATATATATATATATATATATATATATATATATATATATATATATATATATATATGTATATATATATATATATATATATATATATATATATATATATATATATACATATATATATATATATATATATATATATATATATATATATATATGTATATATATATATATATATATATATATATATATATATATATATATATATATATATACATATATATATATATATATATATATATATATATATATATATATATATATATATATATATATGTATACATATATATATATATATATATATATATATATATATATATATATATATATATATATATATATATATATATATATAGTATATATATATATTATATATATTAAATATATATATATATATATATATATATATATATATATATATATATATATATATATATATATATATATATATATATATATATATATATATATATATATGTATAACTGAATCACGAAAGGTAGGAACGTGATAAAATCCATAAATAAAGATATATGCCACGAAGGAAAAAAAAAAATAAACGAAGGAGGATCTGCGAAACCTTTCGACGGTAAACGCTTTTCTTTACTAAGCAGAAACTGACATAAATGAGGGAAAAGACAATACAAGAAGATTCGTATAACTGACAGATAGGGATTATAAAGAGATTAGTTACCTAGAATCCGACACACCTGGAAGATGAGAAACCTTCCTGTTAGGAACAATCGTTTTTGCCGATTGTCCTTGGTGGAGTTGTTGCCTCCTTGTGTTTTAATTTGCTGGCGAGTTGACGTCTGTTGGATGGCGTCAAAACTTCGTTCAGTCAGGTTCTAGAGGGCAGAACAACCAGTCAGGTTCTGGATGGGCAGAACAACAACCAGTCAGGTTCTGGAGGGAGCAACAACCAGTCAGGTTCTGGAGGGCAAAACGACCAGTCAGGTTCAGAGTGGCAGAGAGGCAGAGTCTTGGCAGTAGAGCAGCCGAGAGTATCTGAGGACGACGAGTTGGTGGTTGTTGATCAACCCTGTCTTGATCGTCCAGTGATCGAGGAGGACCTCCATACTGTATCTGAGGACGAGATGGTTGTTGTATCAACTCTGTCTTGATCGTCCAGCATTCGAGGAGGATGTCCATATTGTCTCCAAGGACGAGGTGGTTGTCGTATCGGCTCTATCTTGATCGTCCGGCATTGGACTGTTGTCCTCATTGTTTGAGGAAGTGTTCCCGTTTTCCTCTGTGTATAATTATGCTGCTTCAGTGTTAATTTTAATTGTCTTATGCTGCATATTTCTATTGATTACTGGTTTTTATATATTATTATTAATTGATAAATTTTTGCGTTTTTGCCACCCAGAACCTTGACTCACTGTACATTATTTATTTAACTCTTGTAAATAAATTAATTTTAAGGTAACTTTTTGACTTTGTTATGCTCCTCCCTCCTTTGTTTGTCACCTGTCGTCAGTCATTACTTCCCAAACAAGCATAAACAATGGGTGTAATTAAAGGTTTAAGACAATCATCTCAGATACAAGGACAAGACAATTACAGGATTATAGGTGACAGCTATTCAGAACTTGTTAAACAAAACCATATTCACAATACATATTCAAATACATGTCAGACATACACTACAACAAAGATAACTCTAAGGCAACTGATTTTTATTTATTTAAGTCAGTAATTATATCTTTGAGGTCATTCTTAAACATGTTACAAATGCGAAGGTCTAAATGAAAAAGGCCACGACTAACATTGAAATTAAAATGAAAAGTAAGTTGTATTAAAGCAGATTCTAAAAGATTTCATGATAAGACATCTATTGACCTTGCAATTACTGAACTACCAACCCAATTTATTCGGTGGTTGTTTTCACTTAAATGGATGAATATTGCATTAGATGTTTGCCTAGTTTTTACAGAATATTTATGCTGGCTTAGCCTTACTTCTAGGCCTTTGCTAGACTGTCCGAGATAAAATGAGGGACAACCCATACATTGGATTTTATATATTATGTTGTTGCTTTCTCTGGGGCCATTTTTTATTAACATTCCTTTTAGTGTTTAATTATAGGAAAAAACAAGGTTGACATTAAAAACTTTTAACAATGATTTAATGGTTTCAATCCCGTTAAAATAAGGCAAACTGAGAATGTTCTTAGAATTTTCTTTCTGTGTGTTACTTACACTATAAAACTTTTAGTGGGTTTTATTATAACAAACATCTAATATATGTGAAGGATAGCATAAATCTTTCCCTATTTTTCTTATGTATTCAATTTCTTGATCCAAATATTGTGGACTGACAATGCGCAATGCTCGTAAAATCATAGAGGAAAAAATTGATATTTTTATGTTAAGATGGTGGCCTGAGAAGAAATGAACATAAGTTAAGTTGTTGGTCGGTTTCCTATAAATACTGAATTTACATTGAAATGGTTCTCTATGTATCAAAACATCTAAGAAAGGGAGGCAATTGTCTTTTTCTAATTCTAGAGTAAACTTAATCGATGGTACCTGGTTATTTAATTTAGAGAGTAAATCATTTACATCAATACCGACAGGAAGAACAGCTAAAATATCAGCAACATAACGATACCACTTTACAGGAATATAAATGATATTAGGTAAGTAGAGTTTTTCAAAGAATTCCATGTACAGGTTTGAGAGTAGTGGTGATAAAGGATTTCCCATTGCCATGCCAAATATTTGTTGATAAAATTCACCATTGAATATAAACTTACAATCACAAATGCACAAACTCGTGAGTGAAATAATGTGACTTATAGGTAGAGGTAATTCATGCTGAGTTAGTTCATTACTAAGATATTCTAAAATAGTCTATAGGGACTTTAGTAAAAAGAGAACATACATCAAAACTAACGAATCTATCAGTAGGGCAAAGAGCAATTTTGTTTAATATATCAACTAAATCTAGAGAATTATATATATGAGAATCAGAGATGGTTCCAAGTAACGGGGACAAGAACTTAGTGATATATTTCGAAAGTTTATATGAAATTGAACCAACAGTACTGATAATAGGCCGCATAGGGTTATTTTCTTTGTGCGTCATCCCTAAGTAAATTTGAAAAATATTGTGATCTTCCTAAAAATCATGTTGACATGATTAAAGGTATTGTTTACGAAGCTGCCAACGTTAAGCATGAAAGTAACTTCCCTGCTCGCTATAAGAAAAGTTTGACCGATCTTAAAAAGGACAATACTATCCACATAACAAAGGATGATAAGTCAAATAGTATAGTAATTTTAGATAAAGCTGACTACATATCACGTATGCAAGCCCTACTGGATGATGATGTGACTTATAAAAAACTAACAAAAAATCCCCTTGATCAAGTCATAAAAAACTTCAATAGCATAGTGAAAAATATCCTTAAAGATAAAACATAACTACTAAGCAAATTGTCAGTCAAATCTCCTACGCTACCATACTTGTACGGATTAGTCAAAACACACGAAGAAAATAACCCTATGCGGCCTATTATCAGTACTGTTGGTTCAATTTCATATAAACTTTCGAAATATATCACTAAGATCTTGTCCCCGTTATATATATATATATATATCTATATATATATATATATATATATATATATATATATATATATATATATTATATATATATATATATATATATATATATATATATATATATATATATATATATATATATACATAGTATATATGTATATATATATATATATATATATATATATATATATATATATATATATATATATATAATATATATATAGACATATATATATATGTGTGTGTGTGTGCGCACGCGCGTGTGTGTGCGTGTGAATGCTCAAACATGTGGCCGCGACTGCGTCTAATAATTACAAATTTGAACGAACAATTTAAATATCTATAAATGTAAAGATCTATATATCTCCCCTTTTTTTTTAAATTAAAGTTATCACAAACACGCCAACCACGTAACATCATCACGTCACACTTGGAAACAAAATTTCCTTATGTAACTTGGAAAAGAAAAAACGGCTACAAACTTCACAAGTCACGTGTAACGAGAAGCTTTTGGTCAGCCGTCTCTCACTTTCGTACTTACATTCCGTGTCCTTCCCGACGGGTCGACTATTCATTTATGTTGAGTTATGTAAAGCTGCTTAGCATGGCAAAGGCAGCCACCTACCTGTCGGGTTTCATAACCGGAAACACTCCTTCCGGATTAGCGAACGTGTGCGTGCTTTCGCTCTTCAGACTCTGGTTTGGGATGATTAGCAGTGTTTTTTTCTTTCTTTTTTGGCAAACCGGAACACTTCCGGGATAGCAGATGAGAGAGCTTTTGGTCCGGAATGATGACCATTTATTTTTTTTTGTACATTGGTAAGTGTTCAATTTGAATTACTCCCACGAAAACCTTTGAAAAGTAAAATAGTATTAAAAAAATTAAAATCAAATAAATGTATTTTTAATGATATTTTGTGGCAACTAAAACTAAGTATATGAAACAGGTAACATCCAAAATGCAGATATCAGAGATAAATGTTTTTAATTACCGAGAAAAACTATTTTAAAAGGGAAAATAATATTTAAAAATCTATATATCAAATGAATAGAATGTCAATAATACATTTTACTGCAACTAAATGTAAACAACATACCAGTTGACACTCAAAATGCGAACGAATTTTCCATATAACTGGAAACAATAATTTTCTATGATGACATTCTATCTATCTATCTATCTATCTATTAATATGCGTGTTTGCATGTGCGTGGAGTGTGTGTGTGTGTGTGTATATACTAGCTGACCAACCTGGCACTGCCCGGAAAAACTTTGAATGACGACTGACAAACTTTCTCTCTCTCTCTCTCTCTTTTTTTCCTCCCAAATCCCCTCTACCCTCCCTCTCACCCCCCCCCTCTCTCTCCCCTTCCTGTTAAGATAGTTGCTTCAGTTACATTGCCAGCATTATTGACATCTATCTTTCACCACTTCTAACCTCCACTCCTATTAGGGCAGAACTTGGGCTTGAAGGGCATCGTGAGTGTCTTTGTTCATCCCAGCGACCTCAAAAATTATGGATTAGTCCTTAATATCCATCATTCTTACCATTTTATTTTTCACTCCTCACTCGCCCCCCGCCCCCCCCCCCACCCCTATTTCCTATTGGGGCTGAACTTGAACTTAAGGGGCATCGGGAGAATCGCTATTCATCTCAGTGACCTCAGAAGCTATCTGTAGTTTTCGGTTATTAAGCTGAACTTAGGCTTAAATAATATCAGGAGTATCACTATTCATCTCAGCGACCTTAACATCTATAAATTAGGCACTAATATCTGTCGTTTTCAGTTATTTTAATTTTTTTATCTTTTCCCAACCCCCTTCCAACACAACCCCCTTTGTTGCTAGTGATGTCTTACCCCTACAGTATCCCTCCCAAATGCTACGTTGCATGTATACCAAATTTGGTTGAAATTGCTCGATGTGTGTCAAAGTGTATGTGATGCATAGATACGTAGTACATACGTACATACATACATACATACATACATATATATATATATATATATATATATATATATATATATATATATACACCTTATTATATATATATATATATATATATATATATATATATATATATATATATTATATATATATATATATATATATATAAGAGAGTGTGTGTGTGTGTGTATCGAGATGCATAACGGCTATCAATATTATCATGAACCTGTCCCCGTGTGGCATCAAAGATATTACAACAGGGCACCAGAACTGGGTCAGCACGCAATCATTTGCGGGAGAGGATAATTATAGAGAGGCATATACGTAATATCATCACCGGAGTAGATTAGGACACAGCCTTGGAATCGTATTACCTCCATCTGAATATCGGGGGCCGGTGGCATTCTATGTAAATGAACCCCGACCGCTTTGCAGGATGCTAATGAGGCCGAAGTAATTGCGGTAAACTGATGCAAAAATTATGGTAATGCCATTCTGATTTCCTATCTTCTTCCCCGAGAGCGTTTTCACGATGTGGTTCAAATAATCTCTGCCGAATTTTCTTTTTTTGATTAGTTAAAAAAAAATTCTACCAATTTAATTTTTTTTATTGATTTATTAAAAATGTTCTTCTCGTCTATTTTTATTTCTAAAAATTGTGTTAAAAATTGTTTTCTACCAATAGAAATATTTTTTATGATTTATTCCAATTTGCTTTTCGTCAATTTTTATAAGAAATGTATGTTCGAAAAATGTTTTCTACCAATTTATTTTTATAATTTATTCCATTTTCTTTCTCGTATATTTTCTAAAAAAATATGTATGTTAAAAAATTTGATGATGTTTTCCAAATTTTTCTTATTAAAAAATACAAGTTTGATTCTGGCGAAGTAGATATCATAAGAACAGGAAATATATTCTGAATAATGTTATTTTAACGAAACATTCCAAATAATTTCTGAAATATTTATTTTACTTTGACGATTTCTTCCAAGTTTTTCTCATCTGTTTTCCTAAAAAAAATATTTAGGTTTCACGCTGTGGAAAAAACAGGAAACCACCATTCGATAAAATATATTCTGACAAAATATTTACACGATCTAATGCAAGGCAATTATGCAATGATACCACTACAGGGTGACGATTGTTATTCACCGGTCATGATGGACAATTACAGGGTGACGATTGTAAAAGACCTGCCATGATGGACTATTACAGGGTGACGATTGTAATACACCTGCCATGATGGACTATTACAGGGTGTCGATTGTAATTCACCTGCCATGCTGGACACTTACAGGGTGACGATTGTCATTCACCTGCCATGCTGGACTATTACAGGGTGACGATGTCATTCATCTGCCATGATTGACTATTACGGGAGACGATGTAATATACCTGCCATGCTGGACTATTACAGGGTGACGATTGTAATATTCCTGCCATGATGGACTATTACAGGGTGACAATTGTAATATACCTGCCATGATGGACTATTACGGTGTGTCAAATGTCATTCACCTGCCATGACGGACTATTACAGGGTGTCAATTGTCATTCACCTGCCATGATGGACTATTACAGGGTGTCAATTGTCATTCACCTGCCATGATGGACAATTACAGGGTGTCAATTGTCATTAACCTGCCATGATGGATTAGTAAAGGGTGACGATTGTCATTCACCTGCGATGTTGGACAATTACAGGGAGACGATTATTATTATTATTATTATTATTATTATTATTATTATTATTATTATTATTATTATTATTATTATTATTATTATTATTATTATATATTTTGTTGGTCCATCACTTTTCTTACTATGTGCGCCGTTTCTAGGATCACGCTCTTCTGCATGAGTCCTGGAGCTACTTCGGCCTCTAGTTTTTCCAGATTCATTTTCAGGGATCTTGGGATAGTGCCTAGTGTTCCTATGATTATGGTACAATTTCCACTGGCATATCACATATCCTTCTTATTTCTATTTTCAGATCTTGATAATTATCTATTTTTCACTCTCTTTCTCTTCAACTCTGGTGTCCCATGGTATTGCGAAATCAATGAGTGATAATTTCTTCTTGATTTTGTCAATCAACGTCACGTCTGGTCTATTTGTACGTATCACCCTATCTGTTCTGATACCATAGTCCCAGAGGATCTTTGCCTGATCATTCATTTTCTATCACTCCTTCAGGTTGGGGCTCGTACCACTAATTACTGCAAGGTAGCTGATGTTTCTTGCACAGGCTCCAGTGGAGGGCTTTTGTCACTGAATCATGCCTCTTTTTGTACTGGTTCTGTGCAAGTGCCAGACATTCGCTTGCTATGTGGTTTATGGTCTCATTTTTCGTTTTGCACTTCCTACATATGGGAGAGATGTTATTTCCGTCTATCGTTTTTTGAACATATCTGGTTCTTAGGGTCTGATCTTGTGCCGCTGTTATCATTCCTTCAGTTTCCTTCTTGAGCTCTCCCCTCTGTAGCCATTGCCAAGTGTCATCGCTGGCTAGTTCTTTAGTCTGTCTCATGTATTGTCCGTGCAGTGGTTTGTTGTGCCAGTCCTCTGTTTGTCATTCTCCTGTCTCTGTATATTTCTGGGTCTTCATCTACTTTTATTAGTCCTTCTTCCCATGCACTCTTGAGCCACTCGTCTTCACTGGTTTTCAGATATTGCCCCAGTGCTCTGTTCTCGATGTTGACGCAGTCCTCTATACTTAGTAGTCCTCTCCCTCCTTCCTTTCGTGTTATGTATAATCTGTCCGTATTTGCTCTTGGGTGTAGTGCTTTGTGTATTGTCATATGTTTCCTGGTTTTCTGATCTATGCTGCGGAGTTCTGCCTTCGTCTATTCAACTATTCCTGCACTGTATCTGATTACTGGCACTGCCAATGTGTTTATGGCTTTTATCATATTTCCGGCGTTGAGTTTTGACTTGAGTATCGCCTTGAGTCTCTGCATATATTCTTTCCTGATCATGTTCTTCATCTCTTGGTGTTTTATATCCCCTCCTTCCATTATTCCCAGGTATTTGTATCCCGTCTCATCTATGTGTTTGATGTTGCTCCCATCTGGTAGCTTTATCCCTTCAGTCCTTGTTACTTTGCCCTTTTGTATGTTGACTACGGCATATTTTTCTATTCCAAACTCCATCCTGATGTCCCCAGATACAATCCTTACAGTCTGGATTAGGGTATCTATTCCCTTGATGCTCTTACCATGCAGCTTGATGTCGTCCATGAACATCAGATGGTTAATTCTTTTGCCTCTTTTCTTGAGTTGGTACCCGGCATCCATCCTCTACAGTACTCTTGTCATGGGAATCATGGCTACTACGAAGAGTAGTGGGGACAATGAGTCTCCCTGGAAGATTATTATTATTATTTTTTTTTTCTTTTTTTTCTTTTTTTTCTGCTCTATCACAGTCCTCTAATTCGACTGGGTGGTATTTATAGTGTGGGGTTCCGGGTTGAATCCTGCCTCCTTAGGAGTCCATCACTTCTCTTACTATGTGCGCTGTTTCTAGGATTACACTCTTCTGCATGAGTCCTGGAGCTACTTCAGCGTCTAGTTTTTCTAGATTCCTTTTCAGGGATCTTGGGATCGTGCCTAGTGCTGCTATGATTATGGGTACGATTTCCACTGGCATATCCCATATCCTTTTTATTTCTATTTTCTCTTCAACTCTGGTGTCCAACTAAGAGGGGAAGACCACCACCAAGAAATTCCCGAAGCCGAACCAAGTAAGAGACTGGGAAAACATATAGAGCAATCTGGTATCACACAACAAACATGCAACATGGCTCCAGGAAGTCAAGGAAGAAGAAACAGGAGAATAGAGCAAAGATTCACAGAGATCATGACTGACACAGTCAGACACCAACTAAAGAAAATGCCAAACTGGAAAGCCCCAGGTCCCGATGAAGTAGTTGGATACTGGCTCAAAAACTTCAAGGCCCTACACCCACGAATAGCAGAACAACTCCAGCATTGTATCTCAAATCACCATGCACCCAAATGGATGACCACAGGAAGAACATCCTTAGTACAAAAAGACAAGAGTAAGGGAAATATAGCCAGTAACTACAGGCCTATCACCTGCCTACCAATAATGTGGAAGTTACTAACAGGTATCACCAGCTCCTGATAGACAAAATGGTAATGAAGAACAGTAGGAGAAGGAAAACCAACCTAAGCATGGCATGGATAGACTATAAGAAAGCCATCGACATGATACCACACACATGGCTAATAGAAGGCCTGAAAATATATGGAGCAGAGGAAAAGACCATCAGCTTCCTCAAAAATACAATGCACAACTGGAATACAATACTTACATGCTCTGGAATAAGATTAGCAGAGGTTAATATCAGGAGAGGGATCTTCCAGGGTGACTCAGTGTCCCCACTACTCTTCGTAGTAGCCATGATTCCCATGACAAAAGTACTACAGAAGATGGATGCCGGGTACCAACTCAAGAAAAGAGGGAACAGAATCAACCACCTGATATTCATGGACGACATCAAGCTGTATGGTAAGAGCATCAAGGAAATAGATACCCTAATCCAGACTGTAAGGATTGTTTCTGGGGACATCAGGATGGAGTTTGGAATAGAAAAATGTGCCTTGGTCAACATACAAAAAGGCAAAGTAACGAGAACTGAAGGGATAAAGCTACCAGATGGGAGTAACATCAAACACAGATGAGACGGGATACAAATACCTGGGAATAATGGAAGGAAGGGATATAAAACACCAAGAGATGAAGGACACGATCAGGAAAAAATATATGCAGAGACTCAAGGCGATACTCAAGTCAAAACTCAACGCCGGAAATCTGATAAAAGCCATAAACACATGGGCAGTGCCAGTAATCAGATACAGTGCAGGAATAGTGGAATGAACATAGGCAGAACTCCGCAGCATAGATCAGAAAACCAGGAAATATATGGCATTACACAGAGCACTACACCCAAGAGCAAATACGGACAGACTATAGATAACACGAAAGGAAGGAGGGAGAGAACTACTAAGTAAAGAGGACTGCGTCAACATTGAGAACAGAGCACTGGGGCAATATCTGAAAACCAGTGAAGACGAGTGGCTAGAGAGTGCATGGGAAGAAGGACTTATAAAAGTAGACGAAGACCAAGAAATATACAGACAGGAGAATGACAAACAGAACAGAGGACTGGCACAACAAACCAATGCACGACAATACATGAGACAGACTAAAGAACTAGCTAGCGATGACACTTGGCAATGGCTACAGAGGGGAGAGCTCAAGAAGGAAACTGAAGGAATTATAACAGCGGCACAAGATCAGGCCCTAAGAACCAGATATGTTCAAAGAACAATAGACGGAAATAACATCTCTCCGATATGTAGGAAGTGCAATACGAAAAATGAGACCATAAACCACATAGCAAGCGAATGTCTGGCACTTGCACAGAACCAGTACTAAGAGGCATGATTCAGTAGCAAAAGCCCTCCACTAGATCCTGTGCAAGAAACATCAGCTACATTGCAGTAATAAGTGGTACGAGCACCAACCTGAGGGAGTGATAGAAAAAAATTATTATTATTATTATTATTATTATTATTATTATTATTATTATTATTATTATTATTATTATTATCATTTATTTTTGTTCTATCACAGTCCTCCAATTCGACTGGGTGGTATTTATAGTGTGGGGTTCCGGGTTGCATCCTGCCTCCTTAGGAGTCCATCACTTCTCTTACTATGTGCGCCGTTTCTAAGATCACACTCTTCTGCATGAGTCCTGGAGCTACTTCAGCCTCTAGTTTTTCTAGATTCCTTTTCAGGGATCTTGCGATCGTGCCTAGTGCTCCTATGATTATGGGTACGATTTCCACTGGCATATCCCATATCCTTCCTATTTCTATTTACATTTCTTGATACTTATCCATGTTTTCCCTCTCTTTCTCTTCAACTCTGGTGTCCCATGGTATTGCGACATCAATGAGTGATACTTTCTTCTTGACTTTGTTAATCAACGTCACGTATCACCCTATCCGTTTTGATACCATAGTCCCAGAGGATCTTTGCCTGATCGTTTTCTATCACTCCCTCAGGTTGGTGCTCGTACCACTTATTACTGCAAGGTAGCTGATGTTTCTTGCACAGGCTCCAGTGGAGGGCTTTTGCCACTGAATCATGCCTCTTTTTGTACTCGTTCTGTGCAAGTGCCGGGCATTCGCTTGCTATGTGGTTTATGGTTTCATTTTTCGTATTGCACTTCCTACATATGGGAGAGATGTTATTTCCGACTATCGTTCTTTGAACATATCTGGTTCTTAGGGCCTGATCTTGTGACGCTGTTATCATTCCTTCAGTTTCCTTCTTTAGCTCTCCCCTCTGTAGCCATTGCCATGTGTCATCGCTGGCTAGTTCTTTAGTCTGTCTCATGTATTGTCCGTGCATTGGTTTGTTGTGCCAGTCCTCTGTTCTGTCTGTCATTCTCCTGTCTCTGTATATTTCTGGGTCTTCGTCTACTTTTATTAGTCCTTCTTCCCATGCACTCTTTATAGCCACTCGTCTTCACTTGTTTTCAGATATTGTCCCCAGTGCTCTGTTCTCGATGTTGACGCAGTCCTCTATACTTAGTAGTCCTCTCCCTCCTTCCTTTCGTGTTATGTATAGTCTGTCCGTATTTGCTCTTGGGTGTAGTGCTATTGTGTATTGTTATATGTTTCCTGGTTTTCTGATCTATGCTGCGGAGTTCTGCCTTCGTCCATTCCACTATTCCTGCACTGTATCTGATTACTGGCACTGCCAATGTGTTTATGCCTTTTATCATATTTCCGGCGTTGAGTTTTGACTTGAGTATCGCCTTGAGTCTCTGCATATATTCTTTCCTGATTGTGTCCTTCATCTCTTGGTGTTTTATATCCCCTCCTTCCATTATTCCTAGGTATTTGTATCCTGTCTCATCTATGTGTTTGATGTTGCACCCATCTGGTAGCTTTACCCCTTCAGTCCTTGTTACTTTGCCTTTTTGTATGTTGACTAAGGCGCATTTTTCTATTCCAAACTCCATCCTGATGTCCCCAGATACAATCCTTACAGTCTGGATTAGAGAATCTATTACCTTAATGCTCTTACCATACAGCTTGATGTCGTCCATGAACATCAGATGGTTGATTCTGTTGCCTCTTTTCTTGAGTTGGTACCCGGCATCCATCTTCTGTAGTACTTTTGTCATGGGAATCATGGCTACTACGAAGAGTAGTGGGGACAGTGAGTCGCTCTGGAAGATCCCTCTCCTGTTATTAACCTCTGCTAGACTTATTCCAGACCTTGTAAGTACTGTATTCCAGTTGCACATTGTATTTTTGAGGAAGCTGATGGTGTTTTCCTCTGCCCCATATATTTTCAGGCCTTCTATTAGCCATGTGTGTGGTATCATGTCGAAGGCTTTCTTATAGTCTATCCATGCCATGCTTAGGTTGGTTTTCCTTCTCCTACTATTCTTCATTACCATTTTGTCTATCAGGAGCTGGTCTTTTGTGCCCCTACACTTCCTTCTGCAGCCTTTCTGTTGGTGGGTGATGGTGTTTGTCTCCTCTAGGTAATTGTATAGCCTTTCACTGATGATACCTGTTAGTAACTTCCACATTATTGGTAGGCAGGTGATAGGCCTGTAGTTACTGGCTATATTCCCCTTACTCTTGTCTTTTTGTACTAAGGATGTTCTTCCTGTGGTCATCCATTTGGGTGCATGGTGATTTGAGATACAATGCTGGTGTTGTTCTGCTATTCGTGGGTGTAGGACCTTGAAGTTTTTGAGCCAGTATTCATGGACTTCATCGGGACCAGGGGCTTTCCAGTTTGACATTTTCTTTAGTTGGTGTCTAACTGTGTCTGTCGTGATCTCTGTGAATCTTTGTTTTGTTCTCCCTGTTTCTTCTTCCTTGACTTCCTGGAGCCATGTTGCATGTTTGTTGTGTGATACCGGATTGCTCCATATGTTTTCCCAGAGTCTCTTATTTGGTTTGGCTTCAGGAATTTCTTGGTGGTTGTCTTCCCCTCTTAGTTGGCTGTTTAATCTTTTCTGGTTGGTTCCGAATAGTTTGTTCTGTTGGTATCCCTTATTCCTGTTCATGTACCGTTGGATCTTATGTGCTTTGGCCTTAAGCCACTGTTTTACATCTTCTATTGTTTTGTTTAGTCCCCTCTGTTGTACTTTGTATTTCTCTTTGAGTTCCTCCCTTGTTTTCTTGCTTCTTAGCCTTTTTTCTGTCATCTCTTTCAGTTTACTCAAGTCAGATCTCATCACCATGATTTGCTTTTACAGGCGCCTTTTCCAAGGAGGTTGCTGTTTTGGTTTCTGTTGGTTGTGCCCACAGACGTCATTGAATTGAAAGAAATTCAAGCTTCCAAAGAACATAAGGTTTATTAGAAAGGAGATACAGAAGATAATAGAAAATACAGAAAGAAAGGGTCATTTACTAAAAAAACAAACAGTCGTAAGACAGAGTGAGTTTAATTTTACTTTTTAGTGAAATATTTCTAATTTCGTCTTTCGAACGAAAATGAAAGCAGTAGCTATTAACAAATAAAGAATAAAAGGAAAATCTCTACAGCCTATGTTCTATTAATAATATGAAAGAAAAATTATCTTTCGATTATTTTTATATATTTCGAACGAAAATTAAAGGTGTATTCCTTTAAAAAAGAAATAAAAAGAAAGTCTACTGCAAAAGTTCTATTGAAAAATGTGACAAAAAAATTCTTTGAAGTTTTTTTTTATTATCTTTCAAACAAAAATGAAAATGGGTTCTTAAAAAATCTCTGCTACCTATATTCTATTGAAAATTGTGAAAAAAATATCTTTGGATTGTTTTTTTAAATCTTTCGAACGAAAATGAAAAGGTGTAATAAAAAAAATATTATTAAAAAGGATATCGCTACTGCTATTTATTATGACGTCAGCGAGGGATATAATTGTAGCTGTAAAACTCCTTAGGAGTTGGGCGCTGGAAAACTGCGGCCGAAGAAAGGTCATTAAAAGAGTTAAAAGGAGTTTTGTGGCCAAGTGGAAAACTTCCCTGATATTTCCCCCGATGAAATCAAGCGGAGGAACTCGCAGGGAATTCTTAAAATACTTGGCCAATGATTGCTTGGGGTCCCAATCCATCTGTCTATCTAATCTGGATTTTTTTCATCATAAAATAGCGTCCTGAATATAAATGAAAAACTGTGGATTTTTTCCCCTTAAAATAGCGTACAGAATATAAATTAAAAACTACGGGAGTGGTATGTATAGTGCCAATACAAATATTAATTGATATTTTGCCTGACCAGCTATCATGGAAGGTATATATTATATAATATATATATATATATATATATATATATATATATATATATATATATATATATATATATGTGTGTGTTGTGGTTGTGTGTGTGTGTGTGTGTGTGTGTGTGTATTGATTGATTATATCTATTAAAACTGGTGTCACAAAATCTCGGTTATTGACACCGGTATAAATATATATATATATATATATATATATATATATATATATATATATATATATATATATATATATATATATGTGTGTGTGTGTGTGTGTGTGTGTGTGTGTATACAACATTCCAGGCGACTTTGGTTTACAAACACTATACCTATATTTTAATAAAAGCCGATTTTCATTTTCAGACATATATCTATACTTGCGTACCAATACATTCATAGAAAACCTATTTAAATTATGAGTTATGATCCTTTAGCAAAAATTGAAAAGACTATTTCGATTCCAAAAACGTCCATAAATGAGAATTCGGTTTATCTGTAACCTGGTCAAAAGATAGTTTCTAAACACTTTTTATAGAGATTTCTAAACCATTTCTAAGCACCTTTATAGCAGATATCACTAAGCAATTTCTAAACACTTTCTATAGCTATTTCTAAACCATTTCCAAACACATTTTTTATAGTTATCCCTAAACTACTTCTAAAAAATGTTCTATACTTTTCTCTAAACCATTTCTCAACACCTTTTCATAGTTATCTTTAAATAATTTCTACCCACTTTTTTATTCTTATCTCTAAACCATCTCTAAACACTTTTTGTGACCTATTTAGACCTTTCCTACCTACCACCCCAACAACAACAACAACAACAACAACAACAGCAAAATCGTTTGTAAGCTTACCCCCCGAGTCAGCGAAAATTCTAGCTCTACGCAAACATAACCAATTCTCATTTCCTCCAGTGCATTAACCCGACACCGCTCTGGTATATAGATGAGATGACCGGCCCCTTTCTCCATTTCAGAATTCCGTCAATAGCGATGCTACAAAAAAGCAGCCCGCGCCATCCGACCCTTCCCAAAATGACATTTGCAATGGTGATTCTCAGTTCATTTAATGCTGTCATTCTCCTCTCCCATCAACGTCTATCACAACCCCGCAGCAGCAGATGCAGCAGCAAAAGCAGCAGCAAAAGCAGGAGTAGGAGCAGAGCTGCGCTCTCTTGATTTCCCTTGTTTTTATTTTTTTCTAATTTCATCTATACAAAATCGGGTCCCTGTCGTTTATCGTAATACAATTTGGGTCGACTGGTTTCTTTACCACTAAAAATACATCTATATTTTCTATCTCTGAATTAGTCCCTTACTTTCTGTTTTATTTTCATTTTTTTTTTATGTACAAACTCGGGTCCTTGTCGTTTTTTATCAAAACACATTTTGGGTTGACTGCTTTCCTCGTCACTTAGATAAGAAAAAAAAAGAAAAAATCTGCTATCTGTGAATCTGAATTAGTTCTCGATTCCTCTCGATTTTTTTTTTTATTTCATCTACAAACTCGGATCCCTGTCGTTTATTATCATAATACATTTTGGGTCGACTGCTCTCCTCGTCACTTGAAGTAAAGAAAAAAAAACAACAACTGCTATCTCTGAATTAGTCTCTTGACTCCTCTTGTTTTTATTTATTTATTTTCTATTTCATCTACAAACTCGGATCCCTTTATTTTTTTATCATATGCATTTTGGGTCGACTGCTTTCCTCATCACTAAAAAAACAAAAAACAAAAACAAAAACAAAAAAATGTGCTATATCTGAATTAGTCTCGTAATTTCTGTTATTATTTTTATTTCATCTACAAACTCTGGTCCCTTTTACCTATTCTCATATACGTTTGAGGTCGATGCTGCTTTCCTCATCACTTAAAAAAAAAAAAAAATAAATAAATAAAGATCTATGCTAGCTCTGAATAAGTCTCATAATTGCTCTTTATTTTTTTAATCTACAAACTCGAATCTCTGTCGCTTATTCTCATATACGTTTAGGGTTGACGACGCTCCTCGTCACTTAAAAAAGAATACCTTATATCTCTGAATTAAGTTTTAAAAAATACCTTCTATCTCTGAATTAACTTTTATAAAATAACTTTTATATCTGAATTAATTTAAAAAAAAAGACCTTTTATCTCAGAATTAACTTTTTAAAAATAACTTTTATCGCTGAATTAACTTTAAAAAAAGACCTTCTATCTCTAAATTAACTTTTAAAAAAGACCTTCTATCTCTAAATTAACTTTTAAAAAAGACCTTCTATCTCTAAATCAACTTTTAAAAAATACCTTCTATCTCTAAATTAACTTTAAAAAATACCTTTCTATCTCTGAATTAACATTTTAAAAATACTTCTATTTCTGAATAAACTTTAAAAAATACCACTGTCTCTGAACTAACTTTAAAAAATACTTTCTATCTCTGAATTAATTTAAAAAAAAGTTCTATCTTTGAATTAACTTAAAAAAAACCTTCTATCTCTGAATTAACATTTTAAAAATACCTTCTATTTCTGAATTAACTTTTAAAAAATACCATCTATCTCTGAATTAACTTTAAAAAATACCTTTCTATCTCTGAATTAACTTTTAAAATATAACTTCTATCTCTGAATTAACTTTTACCTTCTATCTGAATTAACTTTTTAAAAATACCTTCTATCTCTAAATTAACTTTAAAAAAGTACCTTCTATCTCTGATTTAACTTAAAAAAAATACCTTCTATCTCTGAATTAACATTTTAAAAATACCTTCTATTTCTGAATTAACTTTAAAGAATACCTTCTATCTTCCGAAGTTAATTAAAAAAAAAAACCTTGTATCTCTGAATGAACTTTTAAAAAATACCTACTTTCTCTAAATTAACTTTAAAAAATAACTTAAAAAAATACCTTTTATCTCTGAATTAACTTTTTAAAAATACCTTCTATGTCTAAATAAACTTTAAAAAATACCTTCTGTCTCTGAATTAACTTAAAAAAAAAACTTTTTATCTGTGAATTAACTTTAAAAAATTAGCTTTCATGAAAACCTTCTATCTGTAATTTAACTTTTAAAAAATACCTTTTATCTCTGAATTAACTTTTTAAAAAATACCTCCTATCTCTGAATTAACTTTAACAAATACCTTCTATCTCTGAATTAACTAAAAAAAATACCTTCTATCTCTGAAGTAACTTCTAAAAAATACCTTCTATCTCTGAATTAACTTTTATATAATACCTTCTATCTCTGAATTAACTAAAAAAAATACCTTCTAACTCTGAAGTAACTTTTAAAAAGGACCTTCTATGTCTGAATAATTTTAAAAATACCTTCTGTCTCTGAATTAACTTGAAAAAAACACCTTCTATCTCTGAATTAACTTTAAAAAATACCTTCTATCTCTGGATTAACTTTAAAAAAATACTTTCTATCTCTGAATTAACTTTTATAAAATACCTTCTATCTCTAAATCAACTTAAAAGAATACCTTCTATCTCTGAAGTAACTTTTAAAAAGGACCTTCTATGTCTGAATTAATTTTAAAAATACCTTCTGTCTCTGAATTAACTTTAAAAAAACACCTATTTCTGAATTAACTTTAGAAAATATCTTCTATCTCTGGATTAACTTTTAAAGAATACTTTCTATCTCTGAATTAACTTTAAAAAAATACCTTCTATCTCTGGATTAACTTTTTAAAAAATACCTTCTATCCCTGAATTAACTTTGAAAAAATACCTTCTATCTCTGAATTACCTTTAAAAACTATCTTCTATCTTTTAATTAACTTTAAAAAAACACCTTCTATCTCTGAATTAACTTAAAAAATACCTTATATCTCTGAATTAACTTTTAAAAAGTACCTTCTATCTCTGAATTAACTTTAAAAAATACCTTCTATCTCTGAATTAACTTTAAAAAAATACCCTCTATCTCTGAATTAACATAAAAAAATACCTTCTATCTCTGAATTAACTTTAAAAAAATAACTTCTATCTCTTAATTAACATAAAAAATACCTTCTATCTCTGTATTAACTTTAAGAAAAATACCTTCTATCTTTGAATTAACTTAAAAAAAATACTTTCTATCTATGCATAAACTTAAAAAAACGCTTTCTATCTGAATAACTTTTTCTTTACTTTCTATCACTGTATAAACTTTAAAAAAACACCTTCTAGCTCTGAATTAACTTTGAAAAATAACTTCTATTGTCTGAATTAACTTTAAAAAATACCTTCTATCTCTGAATTAACTTTAAAAAAATACCTTCTATCTCTGAATTACTTTAAAAAAATACCTTCTATCTCTCTATTAACTTAAAAAAATACCTTTATCTTTAAATTAACTTTAAAAACATACTTTCTATCTCTGTATAAACTTTAAAAAAGAAACTACTAACTCTGAATTAACTTAGAAAAATAACTTCTATTATCTGAATTAACTTGAAAAAATACTTTCTATCATTGAATTAGTGTTTTAATTTGTGTATGTAATATTTTTAATCTACAAAGTCTAGAGTCTGTCACTTATTATCATTAGAGTTTAGGGTCGATGTTGCTTTTCTCATCATTTAAAATAAAATAATAAAGATATCTGATGTCTCACAATTAACCTCTGATATTTTTTTACCAACGAAACCGAGACCTTATCATTTACTCTCAAATACGTTTGGGTCGATGCCTTTCCTAATCAGTTAATTTGCCATTTTATTTTTTCTCTTTCAATACTTGATCTCTTCTTGTTCGTATTTCCCATTAGCTTCTTTTACATCTTTCTAAAGAACATCATATTCATTGTAAATAACTTCAAGTTGATAGCCCGTATTCAGTAGGAATAAGGTCCATCTTCTGAATAATAATAATAATAATAATAATAATAATAATAATAATAATAATAATAATAATAATAATAATAATAATAATAATAATAATAATCCAAAGAAACCTCATAATCACATGAGTTGATAAAATAAAATGGAAAAGTAAATCCACAATAATATGTCTGATCTTGTTATTTAAAATACAAAGCAGAAAGCTTTCGAAGACCTGCACGGTCCTCCTTGTCAATCTGAATACAATTATTAACAGTGACCATACAAGAACTTTGTTTTTTAATTCGTTTACAAATAGCCTGTTTGATGATGTAGTTGGGTCTTCACGTTATCCCCTCGTTCTCCAACGGCAAACCAGCTAATCGCCTAGATCTTCGAAGTGGCGGTTCGTCTCTTGAATCGTTTGATCTGTTGTCCATAGCAGCTTGGGCGCCTGCAACAAGGGACACGGGATGTTTCCCTGTTACCTGAACGACAGAAGATGAGGCAGCGGCAGTATCAGAGGTGGCTAGATTATTGGTGTTATTACTATGCAACCTTTCTCTGTTATAATCTCTTATAAACTGACAGCAAATTATTTCATTTAAAATAAAATCTTCTTGCGTAAAGGCTTTATTGCCTTCCATAGAGAGACCCCTGTTAATAATTGCTCCTTCAACTAACCTTCTAATACCTGCATCCTTACTATTGAAAATTACTTTTGACTCGTTCCAATTTATGCGGTGATCGGCATTATTCTCAGCATGTAAATTATAAGCTCTTTTGTGTTCATTAATTCTGATTGGTAGTCCCCTCCCACTTTCTCCGTAATATTTCTTATCGCAATCCAGACAAGGTATTTCATAAACACCAATTTCTTTGTTAAAGCTTTGGTTGGAGTTATTATTTTGCATGAGACAGCCTTTGAGTGTATTCTTATAGTTGAAGACCAGGTTGACCTTTTCTTCACCTTTTTCATTTACTGTTTTTCTAATATTTCGTAAGTTGGGATTAAATGGTAAGGTTAGATACTTTTTTTATTCTTTTTTGTACTCATATTGAGTTTTTATATAGAAAATCCTTTTGGCTTTAGTGAAGGCATTATCTATGAAATTTTCCGGATAGCATAATTTTCCAAAAACTTCTTTTATATGTTGAAATTCGCTGTCAATATATTCAGGATCACATATTTTCAAGGCTCTTAGAATGAAATTTATCATTATATTTTGCTTTACTTCTTTATTATGAAAAGAATAGAAGTGGACATAAGCTTCAGCATTAGTCACTTTTCTGTAACACTAAATTTAAAACTAAATGTATTAGGGTCAGGTAGGCCAAACCAAAAACATCCAGAATGGGCAGATTATTTCCACTTCATATTCCACTGTAAATTGAATGGAAGGTAATATGCTATTGACAAATCTCAAAAATTTTTCGAAGTCTATTTGATTACCTTGGAAAATTACGAAGACATCGTCGAAATATCTTACCCAAATGAGTGGTTTTAGATTTGGATCACATTTGGAGAATATTTCAATTTCTACAAATTCCATGCACAACTTTTCAAGTATGGGGGATAAAGGTGAACCCATGGCTACGCCAAATTTTTATTGATAGCCTTCATTGTTGAATGAAAATATTGTGGATGAGACACATAGACGAATCAAGTCTAAAAACTGTTCTGTAGGAAAAGGGAAGTTAACTTTTCCAATTTCTGAATGTTCTTTTAATTTTGTAAGGACAAACTCTAGAGGCACATTAGTGAAAAGGGCCGTAACATATAGGCTAATCGTTTTTCCTCTTACATTACCCAGGGTCCTAAGCCTGTTTATAAAGTTACTTGAATGGAGTAAGTGAGCATTGGAAAAGGTGCCTAATAATAATAATAATAGTAATAATAATAATAATAATAATAATAATAATAATAATAATAATAATAAAATAATAATAATATAACAATAATAACAACAACAACAATAATAATAATAATAATAATAATAATAATAATAATAATAATATAATAATAATAATAATTAAATGGAAAAATTGCTCGAGCACTGAATTAGTAATATTAGTAATATAATTATAATAAACTTTATTTAACTACTCATTTGCATATATTCTTCACGAAGTGATTCATATCAATTAATTTATCTTCCCATTTTGCGTTTATTCTTCTCTGAATTGTGTCACTTTCTTCCTTGCTACAAAGCTCTTTTTCTGCTAAATAAAGTAAAAAATATCTGTCATTTATAATGTGTCCCTCTTTTCATGCTTAAGACTTCACAATAATAATAATAATAATAATAATAATAATAATAATAATAATAATAATAATAATAATAATAAAAGTGTAGCAAGTAAAATAAAATGATTGTTGCTCCTCTAACAAGTGTATGAGGATCATTCAGTGAGACTCTCTCTCTCATGAACACTTTCAATCGCAAACGATCATCAATCGAACCTTTAATCTAATGAAAGAATTCCACCCCTCACAATGAGGTTCAGAGGGTCGAAATTTGCACCCATATTTTAACAGCCTTGGCAGTTTACATTTCCCTAATGGATGAATTTCAACTTTAATATGTGTCTCATATGTTATTGAACCGACAAGTTTCTTCACAAATAAACTGTGAAAATGAGGGGATGGAATATATATATAATATATATATATAATATAGTATATATATATATATATATATATATATATATATATATATATATATATATATATATATATATCGTATATATATATAAATATATGTATATATATATATTATATATATATATATTATATATATATATATATATATATTATCCTCCACGAAAACTGGTTCCCGCAGATTCCCAACCACAAAAGTAATTCGCATTATAAATCTATACTCTCGACACCTTCGCCCCTGATGCTGGTTCATGCAATAACGACGACACATTAGCATCAAGAATTACCGGGAGATAACGTTACTTGTATTTGATCTAGAACTTTCATCATCTGCAATTATTGCAGAAGATGGAATACAGGCTTTAGGCCAAAGGCCAAGCGCTGGGACCCACGAGGTCATTCAGCGCTGAAAGGGATATTGAGAGTGGAAAGTTTTGAAAGGCGTGCCAAATGGAAATTCTCGCAGTCGCACCATAAAAACAACTGTTAGGAGAAGGTGGCGAGAAAGATGGAAGACAGAGACTATTAACGGAGGTTAAGTAAAGGCAATGAAATGGGTTGTAACTCAGGGCCGAACGGACGCTGCAAAGAACCTTGAGTAATGCCCACAGTGCACCGCGTGAGGTGCACTGACCGCAAATCTCCTATACGGAGGATTTGATTCTAATCCATCATCTCGTACTCTGACGTAAAAAATACATAAATAAATAAATAAATAAATAAATAAATAAATAAATAAATAAATAAATAAATAAATAAATAAATAAATAAATAAATAAATAACACGTTTACTCCCTGAAGTTTCGAGACTCGTAATTGCTTTAACCCTTTGTTGTCCGTATGATATTATTATTATTATTATTATTATTAATATTAATTATTATTATTATTATCATTTTTATGAAGATGAACCCTATTCATATGGAACAAGGCCACATGGGCAACTAACTTAAATTGAAGCTTTCAAAGAAAATGGTGTTCATTACAAAAAAGTAATAGAAGGTAAAGGGAAGCACAGACAGAAGAGATACTTACTGATAAAGAAAAAATAAAGAAAAAATAAATTAACAAATTAAAGAATAGATAATAATGTAAGTAACTGATTGCAATAGAAGGTGAAGTGTTTTTGGTAGTAATGCACGGAAGAAAAAGTCAGATGGAGAGAAAAACGATATAAAAACAATAGGAAAAAAAACATGGGAAAGAGATAAGAAACGGCGTAACTTATAACAGGTATTGAAACGTGCATCGTCCATGAACTGTAAAAAATAAGCAATAGACGAGAGGAGGAGGTCACCGGACAGCCGTGTTTTTAAAATAGCGCAGTTTTCAGAAATGCCAATGAAAATGTCCGTATATATATATATATATATATATATATATATATATATATAGATATATATATATATATATATATATATATAGATATACATATATATATATATATATATATATACATATATATATATATATATATATATATATATATATATATATATATATATATATATATATATCCTTAAAAAATCACTGTACATGCACGTGACACCGTTAGATAAGCAATACCACAGGAAAATGATAGTCAGAAGTCCAAGCGCTTGGATTTCTGTCTATCATTTTCCTGTGGTAATCGCATATTATATATATATATATATATATATATATATATATATATATATATATTATATAAATAAAGGTTTTTTTGCCACGAAGGAAAAAAATGAAAAAACGAGTTGGCCGAGTACTTTCGGTCCTATTCGGACCCTTTACTGAGGCATACTGATTTTACAAAGAACACCATAGTCAAAAGAAGGCTTAATATACAAACTGACACTACCAAATTAGCCATAAGGTGTGTATATATAATATATATATATATATATATATATATATATATATATATATATATATATATATATATATACACCTTTACAAATATATATGTAGTGTGTGTGTATAGAGCTATAATACGGACACGGCCATTTCCGGAGTACGAAATACCCAAAGATTCTCTTAATTACCATAAGAGCTTGGGTTTTAAAGGTAACTCAAGGTGCTCGTTAAAAGTAATGAGTGCGGAAGGCGTGTATCATTATGACGGCGCCTTTATTCTAACGGTTTTCGAAGAATTCATTATTATCAAAAGAATCCGTTTCAGAAAAACGGGAACACATCAACCTGACATTCCTCGGAAATATTTAATTAGTGTTTTCGTTCGCTCTACAGTTCTGGTAACCAGTACTGGGAAGTTTTTTTTTTTAAAGTCATTAAGTTGGCAATCATTTTTCTTCGTAGTTAAGTACCGTCAGTAATAGATGAGCAAAACGTAAAAGCCTATTTTACCTTATTATTATTATTATTATTATTATTATTATTATTTATTATTATTATTATTATTTTATTATTATTATTGTTATTATTATTATTATTATTATTATTATTATTATTATTATTATCATATGTGCAATAAAAATCCACAATCG
>NC_061090.1:66294453-66299453 GCF_015104395.2 Macrobrachium nipponense | reverse complement strand
AAAGAAAGATTATCAGCGGGAGTGACCTAAATTGGCTTACCTGTGGATGGACATCTTGGTATAAATACCACCTTTTCTGTAACTTTTCTCATTCATCTACCTGAAGAGAGAGACAACAGTCTCTGAAATATAGTATTTTTCTCTATATTTTGGTGTTTTTATGGGCTCCTTTTAATATATATATATATATATATATATATATATATATATATATATATATATATATATATATGTATATATATATATATATATATATATATATATATATATATATATATATATATATATATATATATATATATATATATATATATATATATATATATAATATATATATATATATATATATATATATATATATATATATATATATATATATATATATATATATATATATATATATATATATATATATATATATATATATATATATATATATATATATATATATATATATATTGTGTATACAATATGCGCTGGAATAGTGTGTAGCCACTTTCCCACGATTTCAGAAATGCGTAAATCTTCATTTACAATCATTCTACATTTATTGTGCGTGATTCAGAACAATAATGAGAAAACATATCCTTACATATCTGCGAACGTGCCGACATTTCCCTTTCAAATCCTTCTGTTTGTAATGATACTTTTTGGTTTTTCCTTTAGATTTCATTCCGAGAAGCCTCCCAGGCCAGGAATGATATCGAAGATATTGTAAGGTGTTTTCAGCATAGTATGACTGGGAGTTTTGCACGTGTGAAAAATGAAAAATCACTTTCTTTCACCAAAGAACGAAATCATTCATTTCTAGCTGCAAGATAAACCAATTCCCAGCCTCATTCGGTCTCTCAAAGCGGATAACTGAAATATTTGGAGATAGCTTCGGAACCTCTCGATAGGTTAGTCTATGAGGGCGACGAATGTATGCATAAGATATTAGGGATTTGCAAGAGCAAAGAGGAAGTATTCTGTGACTGTCGGGAGCAGTGGTTATTCTATAAACCGGCTGTTGTTATTGTAAAAACCGGCACTGGTTATTCTATAATCCGGCAGTGGTTTCTATAAACAGGCAGTGGTTATTCTATAATCTGACAGCGGTTATTCTATAATCCGGCAGTAGTTATTATATAATCCGGCACTAGTTATTCTATAATCCGGCAGGGGTTATTCTATAAAACGGCACTGGTTATTCTATAATCGGGCAGTGGTTATTCTATAAACAAGCACTGGTTATTATATAAACCGGCACTGGTTAGTCTATAATCCGGCAGTGGTTATTATATACTCCGGCACTGCGTCATAATATAAACCGGCACTGTTTAGTCTATAAAGCGGCATTGGTTATTCTATAATCCGTCAGTGGTTATTCTGTAAACTGGCAGTGGTTTTTCTATAATCCGCCAGTGGTTATTCTCTAAAGCTTCGTTATTACCTAGATAAACACGGCAAACCTATCGTTTCGAGATAAATCCTACGGGGTATTGAAATGACAATTGCATCCAGGAAGGGACAATGGAAGTTATCATTATTCATGGCAAATATTTTGTTGCATATTAAACGAACAACAACCCATTCTAGAATAATGGGAATTATAAAATCGTATCGAAAATTTTTACTGAAGGTTTTAGTAAGACAATTTTATCATCTCTCTCTCTCTCTCTCTCTCTCTCTCTCTCTCTCTCTCTCTCTCTCTCTCTCTCTCTCTCTCTCTCATTCTATTATAACTTGGCCTTTGTTCTTCGAGTCTAACCCGTGATCTCTCTCTCTCTCTCTCTCTCTCTCTCTCTCTCTCTCTCTCTTACCAAGTATTCCCCGAAATGCGTTTTAAAAACATTCTGCCTTACTGCTGCCCCTATGCTCTCAATTAACTTAAGAGCTAACTATACCTTCCAGTATTTTCCTCCAACTGCATACAAATACCCAGCCATGTTGGAACTCCCACAATTCTACAGAGGGGCCAAGTTTTTCCTCCACTCTGAACCATTCTGAGGAAGAAAAAATACTGGAACCCTCAGGATGTGTTTACTGAACCCACGTTCATTGTTGTCTGCGTTAATGAGACTTACGACGAACTATGTAAATTTTCATGTCTGAGAACATTACAATAGATATGGTGCTAACAATGGAATGATTTTGACTAAGACAAGCTAAGTCAGTTTTCAAGTCTGAAAACATTACAGTAGATAAGAGATAAGATGCTAATAATGGAATGATTTTGACTAAGATGAACTACGTAAGTTATCAACTCTGAAAACATTACAGCAGATAAGGTGCTAATAATGGATTGATTTTCACTAAGATAAGCTACGCCTGACGACTTTGTGGCAAAGAAGGTAGCAACTATGGACTATTAGGTTTGTGAATTTACAGACTCGATAATATTATGCCTCCGAGGTTTCTGCTTGCGGGTTGCTTAAAAATAAATCTACTCATCACTCAATCTCTGATGGTTACACTAGGTACTTCCGCTTGCATTTGCACGATTGCAAAGCACAAGCAACGGAAACCAAAATAGTTAATGCTCATATTATAGCCAAGTCTTGGGGCAGAGTCATTATTATCCTTCTTATTTGCCTTTTACGGGTAGACCATTTCGACGCACACATACATTCAAATTTACTATCACAACATTATGTATAAACAGACATTTGTTTATTTGTACATTTACATGCGTTATAAATATTATTTATTTTTGTATTTTTGTAGTTGTATTTCTGTATATTTTTGTATTTCTTTATTCGTAAACAAACATACAACATCATACTAAATTTTAAACACGTATCTGAGGAAACATTAACATATGTTATTATGTCATGAATATTAATTTAACAACGTTTAAAATTTCACTTATATTATCGTTAATGCTTTCATGTTTTTTATACACAAACAACGCCCTCAAATAGTTAAGCTATTCACCCCTTGACCAACCAGTACCCATTCCTCAAGGTCATTCTTCCCACACGATGAAATAAATAGGCCGAAAGCCCAAATTGCAAGTCACTAGTCGCTCGATGATGCCACTAAGAGGAGAAGCTTTCGCGACAAAATTCAGTAAATGGAAGAAGGAAGTCTGCGTATTTTTCTCCAAAAATTGACGGACGCGAATCGGAAAAAACTTCGTCGGAATGAAGTTACCTGCTAAAAAAATTATTGATGCCACTAAAGGCCTTCAACAAAAATTATATAAGAGAAAAACTGTCTTAAAATCATGTATATATATTTACATATAATGTATAATATAATATAATATATATATAAATATATATATATATTACATAAAATATTAATATACATATATCATATATATATTATATATAGATAAATATATAATATATAATTGATGAACTTGATCACGAAGTATATAAAACGTGATGCTATGTATAAACAAAGGTTTTTTTTGCCACGAAGGAAAAAAATGAAAAAGCGGAGATAGCCGAGTCCGAATAGGACCGAAAGTACTCGGCTATCTCGCTTTTTAATTTTTTTCCTTCGTGGCAAAAAAAATACCTTTATATATATATATATATATATATATATATATATATATATATATATATATTTATATATATAACACACAAGCACACACACACAAATATATTATATCATACCATATATATATATATATATATATATATATATATATATATATATATTTTATATATATAACTATCTACCCATATACCCAAATATAATGTTAAATATAGATATATAATATATATATATATATATATATATATATATTATATATATATATATATATAAACATATAATATACATAATGCCCACACACGCACTCACGCACACACAAACACACACACACACACACACACACACATATATATATATATATATATATATATATATATATATATATATATATATATATATATATATATATATATATATACTATATATGCAGTATATACAGAGAGAGAGAGAGAGAGAGACAGAGAGAGAGAGAGAGAGAGAGAGAGAGAGAGAGAGAGAGAGAGACTATCTCCTCGACATTTACCAGACGCTCTACGCGAGAATCAATTCAAGGAGGACGATTTCAAAAGCTGAAATGGAACAACTGCTCTCTCTCTCTCTCTCTCTCTCTCTCTCTCTCTCTCTCTCTCTCTCTCTCTCGGGACAAATATGAAGCTCCATTTTACTCGGGCAGCAGAGATAAACTCATCTTCCTTCCGCTCGAGCGGTGATACACGCAGCCAAAGAATTGGGGGTAACGCTGATAAATGGCGCCCTATTGTTTTGTAAAAATAATGGCTGGGCTGTGATATATGCGAAGGATTGACCCCGAGACAAGCGAATTTTCAGCAGAGCCCCGAAACAGACCCAGAGGAAGAAATATCAAACAATATCTGTAGAGGGAGTTGCTTTGCTGGCTTCTCCTCTCCTTGTTCGTCATGCGTGAGAGATTCTTTTTTTTTGTATATACGTTTATGCGAAATGTTCCCATTCATATCTGGAAATATATGTATATGCATATGAATTTGTGTATATATATATATATATATATATATATATATATATATATATATATATATATATATACTATATATATATATATATATATATATATATATATATATATATATATATATATATATATATATATATATATATATATATATACATATATATATATATATATATATATATATATATATATATATATATATATATATATATATATATATATATATATATATATATATATATATTATATATATATATTTATATACAGTAGTACCTCGAGATACAAAACTAATCCGTTCCGAGGCGCCTTTCGTATCATGAGGTTTTCGTATCTTGGACCATATTTTACATGTAAAATGGCTAATCCGTTCCAAGCCCTCCAAAAACACCCCAGTAAATTTCATAATAAAGGTAAATTGACCTATAAACAATGAAATACTACAACAATTTGCACCATTCAATACGTAATTTAATAATAAAAATGCAAAACCTGTAAATAAAGTGTATATTAGTGTATAAGA
>NC_061090.1:66284453-66289453 GCF_015104395.2 Macrobrachium nipponense | reverse complement strand
TTACTGGGAGTGTAGACAGAGGAAACAAAAATCGTGTAAAGCTAGAGTACAGACAAAATCAAAAGAAGACAACTACGAGTTGATAAAGACCTGCAACGAACATAATCATGCAGCCTCTAAAAGTACAGTTGAAGCAAAAAGTGATGTTGCAAAGCTAAAGGAAGATGTCTCCTCGAAAAATCTATTATCAAGATCGTTAGTTTCAAGCTGCTTGTCGCCGTTGGATGCTTGCACACGAGCTGAAGTACAAAACGTCCAGAATCTAAGTAGAAATATTCGTCGATGGAGGCAGCAGAACTTCAGTGCTCCTGCAATCCCTACGGAAAGGTCAGGGTTTCGCATTCCAACAGAATTTCAACATCTTTCATCAAGGGAAAAGTTTCTACAGTATGATTCGGGAGCCGATGACCATAATCGCATTCTGATATTTGCTACTGAAGTAGGGTTTGAACATTTAAGGAGGTACAGAAACTGGGCTGTTGATGGCACCTTTAAGGTGTCACCACTAATTTTCTATCAACTTTTCACCATCCATTTCCAAGTAGAGAAGTGTAGTTTTCCTCGTATTTATGCACTTCTTCCAAACAAAACAGAGGAAACTTATAAAATGCTTTACAAAAAAATTCAAGAATTGCTGCAACAAAATCCATTAACTATAATGAGTGACTTGGAAAAAGGATCATCTAACGCAATTAAATGTACTTTTCCTGACACTTATGTGAGTGGATGTTTCTTCCACTTCTGCCAAGCAAATTAGAGGAAAATTGTTGATTTGGGGTATAAAGTTCGATACCACAATGATGCCGAATTTTGTCTTATGATACGTTGTCTCTCTGCTCTTGCATTTTTACCAGTTGAAGATGTGTCTACAGGTTTTGAGGAACTTTCGGAGGGTGAGGGTTTCCCTTCAGAATTTCTCTCGTATTTTAAGGTAAATTACATCGGAGTCATCAGAGGAAGAGGTGGAAATCGCAGAAGAGCTAGTCCATTATTTACAATTTCCCACTGGAATGTGAACCTAAGAATTCAACGGTCTATGCCTCGAACAAACAACAGTCTCGAAGGATTTCATAGTGCTCTATCAAATAATGCTCAACAACCTCACCCTAACCTATGGAAACTCATAGATCGTCTCATGAGGGAAGAAGTTTTGTCCCAAACAAAAGTGCTTCACATGGAAAGAGGAAATGAGCGATCTACTACCACTAGGTATAAGAACATAAACAAACGCTTACAGCAGGTAGTCATGCGCAATAATCAGGCGATAAAATTATTTTTCTACGTTTCATTGCCTATAACTTACATATATTCTGAAGTTTTATAAACTGATTAAACACATTTATTCCCGTTTATTTTTTTTTATTGAATGTGATGTTTTAAATAAAACCTTTTACATAATTTTTTACTAATTGAAAGGTTTTTTTTAAATAATTTTTTATCATCTATGTTATTAGAATTCATTTTTTTAAACTAAATGTGATGTTTATAAATAAAAGTTTTTGGAACATTTATTTTGATACCGCTTTACCTTTGTTATTTTCCTTTTATAAACTATAAGTGATTTGGTATATGAAAAGTAATCCTGAAAGAAACTACCAGACAGCAATTAAACTGTCATTCTGAAAAAAAAAAAAAAATAGCCAAAAAAAAAAAAACTTATTCTGAAAGAAATAGCGAGAAAATCTTAAAAGAAATGACCAGAAAATCAATAACTTTTTTCTTCATTTTAACCAATATATTTTCGAACCAATGGCAACTGTCCGGATGGCAATGACAGCCTGGCAACTGTCCATACTGACAGTTGTCCACATGGAAGTTGTCCGTATGGAAATTGTCCGCCTGAGAATTGTCTTAGAAACACACCAAATATTTGTTGGTAATATTCTCCATTAAAAATTAAATCTGAAATCATAAATACATAACTTAATCAATGAAATTATGTGACTAACGGACATAGGCAATTCATGCAATACAAGTTCATTACATAAATATTCTAGCACAAAGTCAATAGGGACTTTTGTAAACAAGGAACATACATCAAAACTGACAAAGATATCACTAGGGTTTAGTACAAAGTTATTTAATTTTTCCACAAGATCAAGAGAATTCCGGATGTGTGAATTAGATACAGTTCCAAGTAGCGGGAATAACAGTTTAGTAAGATATTTAGATAGTTTATAAGCAACTGATCCTACTGTACTAATAATTGGGTGCATAGTTTTGTTTTCCTTATGAGTTTTAACTAGACCATATAAGGTAATGAGGGACACTTTACAGTTAACTTACACAAGAGTTCTTTTTTATCTTTAAGAATTTGTTTGATATGTTCTAGTTAAAACTCATAAGGAAAATCTATGCGCCCAATTATTAGTACTGTAGAATCAATTGCTTATAAACTATTTAATTATCTTACTAAATTGTTATCCTCGCTACTTGGAACTGTATCTAATTCACCGAATCGGGGCTATAACCTTCAGAGACCAGGGATGCTAACGCATCCTTCATTTCAAGTTCCTGGATGGCTAAATACATTAAAAGAGATGAATCCTTTGTTAAAAGAAACTGGAACAAAAATCCATATGACTGTCATCGCGAAAAGAATGAGAATCTTGGAAGAACTTTAGTCCTTTCTCAGGAGTCAAAAGACATCATAGCTGAGGCATTGGGTAGACCAGGAAAGTCTTAACGTAAATTGGTGCTTGAACTAGAGATAAAAAGGGGAAGGATGAGAAGTTATAGTGCTGTATATCATGAGTTGAAAAAATCTGGTATCAATTATTTCATGTTATCACCAAGCCCAGGATCACTAAGCAACAGAGAGAAGGCTGTGCATGGTTTTGTGGTTCATTTCTTAAAGATTGGGATGAAGCTGACTTTCTCCAGCTTAATTTACACAGTCAGGAAGCCAAATCGTAAAAATGACATCATTTGGGTTGAAAAGTTGGATGATACCAGCGATGACGTGCACTATTGCCAAGTTGTGAAATTTCCTAAATGTTTGGGAATTTTCTCTATTTCACAGCCAAACGGTTAATGTGGATCATCAAAGAAAAAGGATAGTTATGGAATGGGGAATACTTCAGAGAAACTGTGCTTGCTGATGGCGTTTTTCCTTTTCTCAATGATCCTGAAAATGTGTTATCTGTTGAAGAAGTCACAGTTTTGCATGATAAGGTATCATGTTTCAAGGCTCTTCAGGCATAGGAGCTGCTTCGAAACAGTGTATCGATTTCTTCTCAGAAAAATGGAGTTTGAGTCTCAGCTATTTTGCAATTTGCTGAAATCATAACCCTCAAGAATTGCAAAATAGCTGAGACTCAAACTCCATTTTTCTGAGAAGAAATCGATACACTGTTTCGAAGCAGCTCCCTATGCCTGAAGAGCCTTGAAACATGATACCTTATCATGCAAAACTGTGACTTCTTCAACAGATAACATTTTCAGGATCTTTGAGGAAAGGAAATACTCCACCAGTAAGCCATTCCATAACTATCCTTTTTCTTTGATGATCCACATTAACCGTATATATATATATATATTATATATATATATATATATATATAATATATATATATATATATATATATATTTACAATATATATATATATATATATATATGTATATGTAGATATATATATATATATATATATGTATATATATATATATGTAAATATATACATATATATATATATATATATATTATATATATATATATAAATATGTATATATACATACATATATATATATATATATATATATATTATATATATATATATATATATATATATATATATATATATATATAGGTATAAGCCACGAAGGAAAAATAAACAACGAGTTTCTGCAAGATCTTCGACTTCAGCAGAGTAAAGGACGTTGAAGTCGATAGATCTTGCAGAAACTTCGTTGTTAATTTTTCCTTCGTGGCTTATACCTTTAGTTATGAATTTATCACGTTCCAAACTTTCGTGATTCAGTTATATACTATATATATATATATATATATATATATATATATATATATATATATATATATATATATATATAATATTATATATATATATATATATATATATATATATATATATATATACATATCATATATATATATATATTATATATATATATATATATATATATATATATATATATATATATACAAAATATACATTTACACTAAAGTGGATTTCTCCCTAATTTTATCATTATTGCTACTGGTGACAAACAGCAGTATTAGAAAAAGTAGTAGAAGGTCTATAGTGAAATAAATTCCATGGGAAAATCAAATGAATATTCCAAATAAGAAAAAAAGTCATTTAAAAATAAATCTTTATCCGTAAAAAAAATAAATATACGTTTTTTGCCGCAAAAATCTTATTCCTTTTGTTGACAATCAACAATTAAAGTAGTACCGTTTGTTGTGAAACAGATCTAACGGAAAAATCAAATAAATGTTTCACCGAAAAAAAAAACTATTACAAACTAAATCTTTATCATTAACATGAAAAAAAAATAATGTCATTTGTTGGGGAAACCTTATTCCCCCTTAGCATTGTGGAAACGGCAGATTTTCCTCGCTCTCCTGATGGCTTGCCGCTGACAGAATTAATTAACCTTTCCAGGAAGCCATTTAGTATCAGGCAGCAACAGCTGGCTCCTTCCACTGCCTTTTGGCTCGGCATTATTCAAGAGAAAAGGTTAAGGCCACTGTTTTCGTTCGAGGTCAGAGACCGAGAGTAAAAATTTCCAGGTCAATCATGAATATTTCACGTCACGAGATGACTGCCAATCTCCGTTTTAGCAGAATCAACGACACGAGTCAAATTGTAGGTTTTCTCGCATTAGACGGAATATTATGAGTCATGATGTATGTCTTATTATTTTATTTACGTCCTGCATAAATTAAGTTTATTACCTAAGCAAATGATTAGGCATTTAACATTAGTCTCTCACAATATATATATATATATATATATATATATATATATATATATATATAT
>NC_061090.1:66234453-66279453 GCF_015104395.2 Macrobrachium nipponense | reverse complement strand
GAATTGGTGGATTTTACAGTGCACTCTGCAAGATATGCGAGGCTTCTCAAAGTTGCAAAATAATAATCTTTTGTCAGAGCTGATTTAGGGGAAATAAGGATAGATAAATTTTCAAAGTTTTAATAAAGAACGATATTTTTTTTCAAGCAATTCGCAAAAAAACGCGTAGACAGCAACCTCACTCATCGACACACACCACACACACACACTCACACATACACACACACATATATATAAATATATATATATATATATGTATATATATATCTATATATACTATATATATATTTATATTTATATGTGTGTGTGTGATACATTATACATTAATACGCTCAAGAGTATTTCGCTGAAAAGATTAAAAGCACTGGTATTCACAGCGAGTGACCTAAGCGCGAAAAGCACGGCATCACGACTCGTTAAACTCTTAAAAGTTGCATGCAATTCGAGCATGCTATTCAATTTGGGGCGAAAGAACAGACATTTTCCATTTTGCTAAGAGTGCGATGATTTGGCTGCAAAGTAAAACTTGCTCTCATTATCGCATTATGGAAATAGCTCTCTCCCTCTCTCTCTCTGTCTTTTTATTTTCCCCGGCCCACTCTAAAATCCGACTCGAGTTACCTTCGTGGCGACTTGGAAATGGGAAGTATATCTCTTTTGCGGAAAAATGCACTTAGAGCAGCCATACTATCCATGAGAATGCAAGGTAGAATGCCTTTTGACTGCAATTCACTCCTAGTATAATTTTGCTTAACGACGTATTTTCTTGATATAAATTTAATTCGCATGGAATTATATATATATAATATATATATATATATATATATATATATATATATATATATATATATATATGTATATATAGTATATATATATATATATATATATATATATGTATATATTTACATAAAAATTTATAGTTTGATATAAATATATATATATATATATATATATATATATATATATATATATATATATATATATATATATATATATATATATATGTACGTTTTAAAAACCATTCTCGCTCAAAATTCCAACTCTTCCGTAAAATCGTATGACTGTAATATATTCATTCGGACATTTTCAAAGATGAATATATCGTTTTGGAAAGCTTTCCACGGGAAATAAAACTTTCGTTATTAAGTGTATTCCTTTAAGAGCCTGGAATGGGTGTTTTACATAAGCAATGTAGCTTATGAAAGTTACGAAAGCGTAACAATAAGGAGAAAGCGCAAAGCTCTGACGTAATTTTCGAAAGCCTATTGAGATGCATGACTGTGGGAGAAAATAGTTCACCACACATATACAGACACACACACACACACACACACACACACACACACATATATATATATATATATATATATATATAATATATATATATATATATATATATATATATATATATATATATATATATATATATATATATATATATATATATATATATATATATATATATATATATATATATATATATATATATATATATATATATATATATAATATATATATATATATATATATATATATATATATATATATATATATATATATATATATATATATACATACATATATATATATATATATATATATATATATATATATGTGTGTGTGTGTGTATATATATATATATATATATATATATATATATATATATATATATATATATATATATATATATATATATATATGTATCCCCCCTTATTCCCTAAACTACACGAACTGGGAACTCTTACCTGTTGCCAACGGTGCCCTGTCTGTAAGATGTTACGAGGCTTATTAAGACTGCGTAAATATAAAAATATTATTTATTTCCCAAAGCAATTGGTTATAACAAAGAACAAAATGATTAACAAGTCATAGTGGCATAAACACCCAAATCTACCCAAAAAGAAACCAGTAAGATAACATTCTACCCTCCTGACTAAGGTTACACTCTCAAACCCTAAAAAGTCATATTGTCTAGTATTAGTCAGGTTAAAGAATCCCGTTTCTAATCAACCATGGAATCGGACCCATTTGTAATAAAGATATTATGTATAAAAAACATATCCCCCACATCACTCTTTTGAAAGTATTTACGTAAAGAGAGTATTTTCACACTTCTCTCTCTTTTCCAAAAGGTAACAGTTTTTCTAAGTTTTTATAGAATGTGTCCTACCTTTTCGATGGGCGTTTTCTCCCGACACTCGGAGCAACCACTTGACGTTATCTCTTTTGCACAAAGAATGCGTCTTCCACAAGTACCCTGAACCAGTAGGCCTGTAATACGCGTACAAACGAATGCACATGCCTCGCAAATGGGGAACGACCTCTGAGACAAGTTGCTTGTTCAGCAAATACCTTTTTCTCCACTATGAACTAGCAGCGTACCACCCCTTGTCTCTAGGGGAGTAGAGCTATGTGACATTATTATTATATAAAACACTTTAAATATATTATTAGCCATTCCCCCTCTTTTCACCTCTTAGAGGAGCTCGGCTACCCCATGCTAGCTCCCGCCTAGCACTAGATACACAAGCGTCTTACAATATATATAAAACCAAAGGCTGGCTCAAAAAAGAAAATAATGCACTCCCGTCGCACACCATATCGACAACTAATGCCCAATGTATCAATGTACCACATGACTTAGAGCCACCTCCGTTGCCGGAGCACTTGTGCTTCGTCGAATGCATAAAAGTTTAAGGACTCCAAGTACACAAATGGCGATCAGTATAGCGCCTAACATGATCATTACTATTGGTATAGTATAACGGTCATTGAAAAAAAAGGTTCATCTTCACCACTATCTTCGAGTGGCGGGACTGTAACGGACTCCACTGTAGGCGGGATTCGAACCGCCTTATGGCTTCCGTGTAGGTGTCGGTGAAACACCTTTATCGACGAGTTGTAGACACGCCGACTAAGTACCATGAAGAAGTCTGTAAGAATCCTGCAGGAACTGTTAAACAGCTGGGATCCCTGTAGAATGAGCGAATTGTTGTAGACGCAGGTCGAGTACGTAACCCAACTCGAAACAACTCAGCACGCGCCATTATTCAGCGTCTGCGACCCTCTTGAGTGTATCCAACACCCTCCCGTCGCGAAACTGTAGATTCGACGTTTTCTACTGAAGTAAACGTGGTCACCACCCCGTTATTCTATGCAAGTGCTACTCGCACCCGCCTCATCGAAGACTGTAGACTCCTGATTTATCTCAGAAATTATATCGAAGACATCTCATCCTTTGCCAAGGCAGTCCACAAAAATGCCCTTCGTGTGTAGACTTGACTCAATCTCTGGTACTGTAGAAAGAAGTCGTCTCCCTTGCCATCCTCACGTAGAGTTGTGAATTCTCCAAAGTCATTGTGTGTCCGTATTTAAAAGGTCTACATGGTCATAAAATAACTAAAGTCTTGTTTTACCCCACAAATTCGTCACTAATTAATATATTCAATCTACTAATCAAATATTAAAAAAAAAAAAAATCCCTCGCTAAACCAAATAATCTTTACCTACTGAATTCTCACAAATAATCCCATATCTGACAAACACACTATCAAAAGAGAACTCATAAAGTCTAACAGTAAAAACCCTTTTATGGTTTATATAACTAGCCTCCATAAAATATAATGCCGAACACCCCTTCTATCCACCCACATACCCTGACAAATTATATCTTCTATCTAAAAGATAAATGCTATTTAGAGCTTAACCCTCATTGCAACATCTCTCGTAAGAAAAGAAAAGAAGAAAAAAAAATAAATAAAAATAAGATAATACAACAATAGTAAGTGAACTTTCCCTTCCCCATTACACAGCGCACATAAGAGAAAAGGAAAAGAAAACCATCAGTTGTTTAATCTTCTCGGACGACGTTAAGAAAAGAAAAAAAAACATATAATTCAACATCTTTTCCCAAAACGGAATGTGTACCGTTACAGAATCTGCTAGCGCAGCAACCCTATCGACAAGAAAAAAAAAAATCCCCTTACATGACACGTTCTCGTGAAATGTCATACTCAGCATCTCCGAAAACCGTGCAAATCCCCGAGTCATCAATTCCAAAGGGAAGGTTCGCAACCGGACTCCTTACAGCAACTTTAGCAAAAAAGAAACCCACCTATGAACACGTCAGGTGTTTCGCATTGCAGCATATTCAGACTCGCGACGCTAGAAACTCGTGATTAACAAAAAAAAAATGTTTAGTACTGAACTTCGTAAGCACACTCCCCAGAACCATCTCATTATACATAAACCATCATCTTAATAATAACACCACTCAGGTGACATAAATAATTCCTCTATTTAATTACTGACCCCACGCTAAAAAGACCATCCCGTTTCTCAGCTAAGGCAAAAATTTGCCGAAAAATATTAACCCCGAAATCTTACGCCAAAACGCCGCAGACTTACATATAATAAGAGAGAAAAACATTAGAAGGAAACAAAGGAGAAGGAAAAAAATGCGAAGCCATTCTGTCATCAAATTACAAAAACAGATAACAAGGAAAAAAAAAGGAAAAATTAATGCAATTGCGCGATCATATATTAATTGCCACAACCAATTCTTTTCAATTTCGAGATATGTGTTAGCTTCGACTGACCTGTTCGTTCATTTAAAACTACAAACCTATTTTCCAATTTTTCTCTTCAATGACTTTAAAAGGACCTTCAAACTTCGGGCCTAGTTTTGTAATTTAACTCATTTCTCACGTTAAGTTTTAAAAATACCTTATCACCGACATTGATCTTGGGATCAGATGATTTACTAATACTCTTCTGAACCATATCTCTGGTTGTGGACTCGAGATTACGGCTGAGACATGCGTGTCTCTCTCTCGCTGTGGATATCAGCGCTTCAACCATATCCTCCCCCTGGTGAGGCGTAGTTAACAAATCAAATGTGCCTCGCGCTGGATAACCAAACAAAGCTTCAAAAGGGAACATTTTAATTGAATCGCTAACCATGGTGTTAATGCTATGTCTAACAACGTTAATATATCTGTCCCAATTTCTATCATTACCACCTACCGTTTTTCTGAGCGCTTCGAGCACTTTCCTGTTTGCTCGTTCGCACAACCCATTAGCCTCGGGTCTGTATGGAATAATTGTTACTTTCTGTATCCCCATGAATTCAGCTAAACACTCCAAGGTTTTGTTCACAAATTCCCTCCCATTGTCGGTTAATAAAACTTCGGGTGAACCATATCTGCAAACGATACCACTGGGAAAAAAAAAGCTATGGCTACTTCAAAAGATTGGCGGCCGTTTTATGCTTAAGTGGAAAATTTCTACTATCCTTGTAAGTTCATCTATTATCACTAGCAAGTACTTGTTCGCATATCTAGACTCACAAAAATTCCCTAAGACATCCATATGTATTCTCTGAAAAGGTCTACTCGGTATAGGATACGATCCTAATTTGCATGACGTTGTCCTAGCAGGCTTACATGCGTTGCACACCGCACAATTCCTTATGAAATTTTCCACATCTTTACCATATTTTTCCAAATGTATTTATCCCGAACCTCATCATAAGTTTTTTTCTATTCCCAAGTGAGGACTACCGAACCTGCAATGAACTATATCTACAAAAACCACTGGAATTAGGACTTTCGGAATTACGATCTGTGTCGTATCTCCTTTACTTTCACTGGTTCTCAACTTATATTTAATTTTCCTAACCAACAGATTTCCTTCTAACTCCAAACCCGAAAAAGGCAAGCTATAACGTTTCTTGACTAATTCCCCTCTCAGAAATGCTTTCGCATCTGCTAAAACCTCGTCTTCATCTTGCCTTAGCTCTATGAGAGGTATATCCCATTGTATGGCTTCGTTAATGACCTGCGCGACTTGGAAACCTTCCGCGTCATGAAAACTCCTGCTGAGAGCATCCGCAACAACATTAAATTTGCCCTCTATATATTTGAGCTTTGCATCAAAATCTCTGATAGTTAGAAACCATCGAGCTCTTTTGGGAGACAAATCGGGTTTATTAAAAAGATCGAGTAATGGTTTGTGGTCTGTAAGAACTTCTACTTTATTCCCCATCAGTAATATTTTAAAATGAACTAAGCTCGACACTATTGCAAAGGCTTCCTTATCTATGGTGGCCATGGACCTCTCGTTGCTGCCTTTTGTCCTGAACTTCCTGCTATAAAAAGCTATAGGATGAAATTTCCCATCAAACTTTTGCATAAGGCATGCACCTATGCCTTCCTGGCTTGCATCAGTCACTAATGTAAAAGGTTCCTTAAAATCTGGAAACTTCAAAACCGGGCGATTCATTAGCGCATCTTTAAGCTTTTGAAAACTCTCCGCCTGGGTTCCTTCCTTCCATTGAAATTGAACGTCTTCCCGCAACACATCAGTTAGGGGAGCTGCTATGTTAGAAAACCCTTTTACGAACCTCCTGAAGAAACCGGCGATACCCAGGAATGACTTAATCTCTTTCTTTGATCTGGAGGTGCGAAAATTCGCTATTGCTTTGACTTTATCGTCATTTACTCTAACCCCTTCCTTAGATATGACGTGACCTAGATATGTGATCTGCTTTTTCAAGAACGAACACTTGGCTAGCTTGATTTTCAACACAGCTAATCTAAGCCTCCTAAGTACTTCTGTAAGCACTTCCAGGTGTTGCGCGATCGTGTCCGTTGCGATCAGGATGTCATTCATATACACAAAAACATTTTTGCCCAATAACCCGTGCAAAACTGTGTTCACCAACCTGGTAAAAGTCATCGGACTGCCCGATAAACCGAAAGGCATTCGCGTAAATTCATAGTGTCCCTTGGGCACTGAAAAGGCGGTATATTCCTTGCTACTCTTGCTGAGAGGGACCTGTAAAAAACCTTGCGCCAAATCAATTGAGCTATAAATATTATGTCCCCCAATTTCGACAAAAAGATCTGGTATGCACGCGACTGGGTAGCGGTCAGGGATCATTTTCTCATTTAAACGTCTAAAATCGACGCCATACACGGACCGAACCGTCTTTCTTAGGTACCGCTAACAAGGGAAAGTTGTAAGGAGACACACTGAGATCTAATGATTCCTTCCTTCTTCCATTCTATTAACTTTTTTCTCTACCTGTTCTCTGATTTTGAAAGGTATGCGACATGCAGGAATATAAATAGGTTTTGAGTTGCTCTCCAAATTTACCTTATGCTCTAAGACATTAGTCAACCCCAATTTATCACCTTGCAAGGCTACCGTATCCCCAAATTCTGCCAAGAGCCCGCTTATCGCTTCAACGTGTTCTCTATAATCCGCATTAGCCAAATGTTCACTAAATGTTTGTTTCCTTGATTGTATTTCTGCCTCCGAAAACTCAGTTTCCCCCTCTACGATAGCCACAGAACCACTATCACAATTCCAATCTTGGAAGTCTACTATATATGTATTTTTCTGGTATCTCCTAGCTGTATCATTACAGTTTAATAGCTCCACCCACGTAACCCCATTCTTGGATACACTGTTCACCGATGCCGTGCTAACAACTCCTCTGAGCTTTTCGCTTTTTTCAATAACACACACATCTGTGGGTTTTCTCATTTCCTTCAATTTAACTTTTACCATAACCTTTGAACCTGGTAGTAACATAATATCTTCAAATAAAACACCTCTATATTTGTGGTTAGTATCTCCCCTTGCCACCGCCCCATACAAATTACGACCCTCAGTATTATCCCCAGCATTGTTAGTATCAGAAATAACATCCATATTAGTATCATCACCAGTATTGTTGGTATCATTATTACCACTATGAACTCTGATAGAACCCCCGTAATCATCTCCCAGATCACCAACGTGTGTTTTAACATTACCTTTCCCCATAACACTCGTATCACCGCCATTAATACCACCGAGCACCTCTCCTCTTTCAATAACCTCCATGTCCTCCATTCTATTCACGTCCTCATATGGTATGAGGTCATTCATTTTCCCGATTGTTATCCCATTAGCACCCGCATGGATCGAAATCTTGTGTCTTCTACAAGCAGGATGACCCAACAAAATTTTATTACCTAAGGCAATTCCTTTTATTACCAAAAAAAGGTTCTGTTAACACTCTGTCACCGAGAGCAAACCTTATTTGTACACAACCCAGGGTGTTTAATCTATGGGCTTGCACATCACACACTGTCTCCGTTGAGGGCTGCAAAGGGTAATTGGAGAACATGGACTGATACAAATTATAGTCCAAAATTGGGATATCCACATCCCCTACTGTTCCATAGACTATAGGCTTGGGCTCGGGGCGTCCCCCACGAGACCACAATGGCATGTACCAATCACCTGTACCCTTTTTGTTGATCGGGCTTCCAAAAATTTCGCCGATCCCTTTGCCCTCTGGTTTGACCTGCCTGGGAAGTTCTCACATTATAATTACCAGAATCTTGAGGTGCAGGCCTCACCTCTCTCCGTATCTGAGACGGACAAGACTGCCAATAATGCTCAGTACTTTTTACATTCACCGCAATATTTAACCCTACACAATTTCTTTGGATGTCCTGGTTATTGCAGTTGAAACAACAACGCAACTGCTGTTGCTTTGATCGATCGATCTTTTGTTATACTCGAACTTTTGCACACAGACGATGAGGAAAAAGTTCCGTGTCTCTCTGTAATCTATCCCTCGGGCCTGTCCCGTTAAAAATTGTGCTATCTACGGTGGGACATTTAGACCTGTGTTTATCTATTTGGGTATAAAGTAATTCTTCGTCTGAGGTAGGCTCAACCTTTTCATCAAAGCTATCCACTATTGCATCGGGTACCTCGTGTAAGAGCAGGGAAAAATAGATCAGTTTATGAACATTATTTAGAGGGAGATTATCCCCTGTAACCCATTTAGATGTTTTCAATTTTCCTACCCAATCTGCCACTGCATCAAACAGCTTTGAACTATGTTCTACAAGGCTATTAGTGCCTTTCCGTAGTTTATAAAGACCTCGAAGGTCTCTCACTATATCTCCGTGTTCCTTTGAGCCATATGCTGTTTTCAAAAATGCTTGCAAGTCTGTCCAGGTACGACATTTTGTAAACTGGAAACTCCTTGACCTATGACTGAGGTCTCCCTTATTGAAATCTAGCAAAGCTTTCGCCTCTCTGAATGCATCTACATCGTCTACTATATTCTTTCCCGCTAAATAGTTATTAACTCCTTCTATGAAAATATTTACAGGCTGTGACAATGCGCCATCCACAATCCCTTTGAACGGGCTGACCCCCGCAGAAATGTTCGTCACGTGATGTAGTAGCGTCGTCGGTTTAGCATCCGCCATTTTATCTTGTTTCCCAAGGCTGTTTTTTCCACTACACTTCCCCGATCTCAATAACATCAATGTATTTATATACACTAAACCCAATCAAGAAAAATCAACAGAAATCTTCTCCCCAACAATGGATACAAAAGGTAAGCGTGCCCCGTCCCCAATCACAAAATCAACCCCACGAAAATGACAATAAAAGAATAATAATAATAAGGAAGGGATAGGAAAATAAAAAGAACGCAAGATGTTTCCGAGCTAACTCGCCCCTCTCTCTCTCTCTCTCTCTCTCTCTCTGGCACGACTCGCCGCAAAAATCCCACTCAGGCAAGTTCGCCACACACAAACACAAGGAACATGAACAAGAACAAAAGGGTAAAGAAAATCCACAAAATATAAAAAGAAAAAAAAATAAGAAAGAAAAAAAAACTCGAAAACACACTTACGTCTTCATATGACCGTAAACCGAATTCACATACACTGCAAACATGCGCGAACTGCGAAACACTTTAATATGTCGAAAATTAACTTTTTCTCCCCCCCGTTTTTTTTTTAAACACCTTTATTCCGTAACCTCAAGAAATCAACTGACTTGACTTGGGAGAGGAAGACTGTCTGAGGAACAGCTTCTCTCTGTCGAATCAGCAGTAATGACCCTGAGTTGCCTGTGACATGATTAAAAACCCCTTTTCCTATCAAAATAAAAACGAAACCCCCTATTTCTAACTGGTCACCAGTCCCCTCGGAGCGTACCTACAGCTTGAAAAATATATAAAAAGCCTTTACCGCGGCCACCACTGTATCCCCCCCTTATTCCCTAAACTACACAAACTGGGAACTCTTACCTGTTGCCAACGGTGCCCTGTCTGTAAGATGTCACGAGGCTTATTAAGACTGCGTAAATATAAAAATACTATTTTTTTCCCAAAGCAATTGGTTATAACAAAGAACAAAATGATTAACAAGTCATAATGGCATAAACACCCAAATCTACATATAAAGAAACCAGTAAGATAACATTCTACCCTCCTGACTAAGGTTACACTCTCAAACCCCAAAAAGTCATATTGTCTAGTATTAGTCAGGTTAGAGAATCCCGTTTCTAATCAACCATGGAATCAGACCCATCTGTAATAAAGATATATGTATAAAAAACATATCCCCCACATCACTCTTTTCAAAGTATTTACGTAAAGAGAGTAATTTTCACACTTCTCTCTCTTTTCCAAAAGGTAACAGTTTTTCTAAGTTTTATAGAATGTGTCCTACCTTTTCGATGGGCGTTTTCTCCCGACACTCAGAGCAACCACTTGACGTTATCTCTTTTGCACAAAGAAAAACGTCTTCCACAAGTACCCTGAACCAGTAGGCCTGTAATACGCGTACAAACAAATGCACATGCCTCGCAAACGGGGAACAACCTCTGAGACAAGTTGCTTGTTCAGGAAATACCTTTTTCTCCAATATGAACTAGCAGCGTATCACCCCTTGTCTATATATATATATATATATATATATATATATATATATATATATATATATATATATATATATATATATATATATATATATATATATATATATATATATATATATAGATGATATATATATATATATAGATATATAGATAATATATATATATATATATATATATATATATATATATATATATATATATATATATATATATATAATCTATATATATCATATATATATATATATATATATATATATATATATATATATATATACTATATATATATATATATATATATATATATCTATATATATATATATATATATATATATATATATATATATATATATATATATATATATATAATATATATAATAGATATCTATATATATATTATATATATATATATATATAATATATATATATTATATTATATTATAATAAATATATTATTATATAAATATATTATATATATAATAGATATAATATAATAATAATAGATATAAGATATATATAATTAATATATCTAATATCTAATATATATATAATCATATATACAAATAAATATATATATATATATAGATCTATATATGAATAATATATTATAGATATATTCATATATATCTACATATATATTAGAATATATATTATAAATATAGATATTCCTTATATATATATAGATATAATATATAATTTTATAATATATATATAATACCTCTATATATATATATTTATATATATATAATATATATATATATATATCCTATATATAGATATATAGCTTAATAATTATATAATAGATAGATATATAATATATATATATATAATATATTATTAATTCATATATATCTATATAGATATATAATATAATATAATATATAATATTATATAGATATAGCTATATCATATTATATATATATCATCTCTATACTATATATATATAGATATCTAAAATTATATCTATATATATCGGATATCTCAGATATAGCTATTAGTAACATACATATAATATATCTATGTATCGATCTATATATAATACTAATATAGATATATTATATATATAAATACTAATAATATTTATTAGAATATCTTATATTGTATATATATATAGATTATCTATTATACTATATAATCTATATATAATATATATATTCGATTATAGATATTATATTAGATATAAATATATTTATATGATAATATATATATTTAATAGATATATATATAATTATATATAATATATATAATTATATATTAGATTCTATATATATATATATATATATATTATATATAATATATAATTATCGAATATAGAATAGATATATATATATATATATATAGAATATATATATATAATAGATATATATATCGTAGATTATATAAAATGTAGATTATATTAATAGATATATATATATATTTAATATATATATATATCTATATATAAAATATATACATATATATAGATATATATATAGATATATATATATCTATATATATATATATTAATATTGATATTAATATAATATATATATATATAATAGATAGATATATATATATCGATATAATCTATAATATATATATCTTAGATTAAAAAATTTTATTACATATATAGATATATCTCTATATATAATAAATATAATATCATATAGATATTATATATATATATATATATATAGATATTATTATCTATAATATATAGATATATAGATATATATAATATATGTACGATATATAGATAATATATCTATATTCTATATAATATATATTATAAGATACAGATTAATATATATATATTAAGATACATATATAGATATCTTATTATATCTATATTATATATATATATAGATATAGAGATATATATATATATATATATAGATATATATATATATAGTATATATAGATATAGTCTATATATATATATATATATATATATATATATAGATATATTATATATATATATCATATATATATATATTAGATATATATATATATATATATGCTATATATCTATATATAATATATATATCTATATATATATATATATATAGATATATATATAACATTGATATATATATATATATATATATATATATATATATATATATATATATATATATATTAGAGAGAGAGAGAGGAGAGAGTTTACTTTTCAGGATAAGGGTAACTACTTGAAAAATCAACTAGAAACTATTATTCAAAAATCTGAAGTCTCACCATACAGCTGCTATTTCATATAAGGCGGGAACAAAAAACAAATATAAAAAGTTTCGAGATTTTGTGAGATCTAGAATGGGTAGGAAGTTTTATATCTTTATTGAAAAACTTGTGCCGTTAGGCAAACAGCTACTCAGCAAATCAGTGAGATGGAAAGAGGGCAATATGTGAGATTAACTTAATGCGTTTGTTAAAATTTCATTTTTAATTCATTGCCATTTTATCTGACTTTTCTTTTAAAGCTATGTTTATAATCATCTATTTTTACCATGGCTTATACCTAATGGATCTTACTAAAACTAGAAAATTAACCTTCGGCCAAAGGACACGAGCTGGGAATCTATGAGGTCATTCAACGCAGAAAATTATGTTTAAATGATTGTTGCTAGAAGGTGGAAAGCATGGTGTTATAAAGAGAATACGAAGGGAGGGAAAGTAAAAGGGATGAAAGGGGTTGCAGCTATGGGCCGAGGGAACGCTGTGAAGAACTTTCACTAGCGGCACTACTACCTTACGTGGAATAGATCTTATCATCTGCTATTCAAATTTCCCGTTTTAATATAAATTCATGGAAATTCTGATGCTTAATTTTGTTAATTTCAACCGCCTACAAATATTATTGTATAATTTTCTATTCTAATTCAAGATTACTTAAATACTTAAATGGAAGGGCTGCATTAAAAAAAATAATTCTCACCATTTTTTGTAACACAACCGACGTCACAAACGGTATTTTTCAATGAATTCCCAAACCTGTTTGAACTGTAACACTGTAAATCTTCGAGCTAATTAATCTGGACGAGTATTCTTGCTGTTAACACCCGTGAAACTACTCTGCATTATGCCGAATGATTAATGAACTCGTTTTTGTCCCGTTAGTCAAAAGTATTTTCTGTAAAAAACAAGTTCTTCTTTAGGATAAATGATAGTATATTGTGCAACTAAACTGGCGCTATAATAAATGGAGAGAAGCTCGTTAAACAGACAAAAGAGAGAGAGAGAGAGAGAGAGAGAGAGAGAGAGAGAGAGAGAGAGAGAGAGAGAGAGATGATACGGTTGGAAACGTTGGAATTCCGGGACGCCCTTAATAAACGTCGAAGAAGATTCTACAGACGAGAATACAACAAATCCTGATTTCCAGAAGCAACAATTTCCGAACTCCTCGGAGATCATACGCCACTTGTAACTACCATATGAATAAATTAATATTTTTGATTAAAAACCGTTTCTTATTCAGAATATGAACATCGGCCAGTTATTAGCAAATATCAACCCTGGTGAGAAGAAAATAATAAGAACTGAAAAGACCGTATATAAAATCAATTCCACTGACGCTGCCATTCTCTTTAACAAAATCATCAACCATCGTCGCACGAGAGACACATTAGGCCTAGAAGATGCCCCTAGGCATCCAAAAATAAGTAAACCCTCCAGCATTTATTGCAGTTCGTAGTCAACAACAGCCTGATGAAGACCACGGAGATGGTCGAAACATACAGACTACACCAGCCCCTGAAGGAGCCCGACAAGCAGTACAAGGATATACGATACCCGCATCCAAGAAAATACCAAAAACACCAGGTAGCTACTAAGATTCCGTTGAAATTACTGGCCTTGCTTTCTATACCCATCTTAGAGATATAAGTAAGATAAATCATAAAATAGTTTTAATAAAATAATTTTTACAAATATCCTAATTATGATAAATATTAATATTGGACTTCTGCTAAACAACCCAGCTGAGTCATAAAACGAATTATCAGAATTAATAATAATAATAATAATAATAATAATAATAATAATAATAATAATAATAATAATAATAATAATAATAATAATAATAATAGCAGAGGTTAAAATCAGGAGAGGGATCTTCCACGGCGACTTACTGTCCCCACTACTCTTCGTAGTAGCCATGATTCCCATGACAAAAGTACTGCAGAAGATGGATGCTGGGTACCAACTCAAGAAAAGAGGCAACAGAATCAACCATCTGATGTTCATGGACGACATCAAGATGTCTGGTAAGAGCATCAAGGAAATAGATACCCTAATCCTAACTGGGGACTTCGGGATGGAGTTTGGAATAAAAAAAATGTTCCTTAGTCAACATACAGAAGGGTAGAGTAACAAGAACTGAAGGGATAAAGCTACAAGATGGTAACAACATTAAACACATAGATGAGACGGGATACAAATACCTGGGAATAATGGAAGGAGTGGATATAAAACACCAAGAGATGAAGGACACGATCAGGAAAGAATATATGCAGAGACTCAATGCGATACTAAAGTCAAAACTCAACGGCGGAAATATGATAAAAGCCATAAACACATGGGCAGTGCCAGTAATCAGATACAGCGCAGGAATAGTGGAATAGAAATAAGAAGGATATGTGATATGCCAGTGGAAATTGTACCCATAATCATAGGAACACCAGGCACGATCCCAAGATCTCTGAAAAAGAATCTGGAAAAACTAGAGGCTGAAGTAGCTTCAGGACTCAAGCAGGAGAGTGTGATCCTAGAAACGGCGCACATAGTAAGAAAAGTGATGGACTCCTAAGGAGGCAGGATGCAACCCAGAACCCCACACTATAAATACCACCCAGTCGAATTGGAGCACTGTGATAAAAAAAAATAATAATAATGATAATAGTAATTTTTTTAAATTAAAATATAAATAGCAATATTATAATTACAAAACAAAATTTAAATCAAAAATATAATTAAACAAATAAATAAATAAATAATATTAATAAGAAAAAAAATAATAATAATAATAATAATAATAATAATGAATAAAAAAATAGCAATGAAATAAAGATAAAAAAAAAAAAGAAAATGAATAGTAGAACAAAAATTAGTACAATACTAATAATAAAATCAAAAAATAAAAATACACATAAAAATAATAATGTAAAGGTTAAAAAACGATAAAATAAAATAATAAAATATTAAGCAATTAAATTTAAAATAATAAAAGCTAACAAATAATAAATTTAAAAAATAAAAATAATAATATAAGAAAAATATTAAAGGAATTTATTAAAATAAAAATTGTAATAAACAAAATTAAAAAATGATAAAATAAACAATAATACATAAAAAATATAGATACGAATCAAAATTACAGTGATAGAAATAAAAATCATGCAATAATATGCAAATAAAAATAAAAGTAATAAAAATAAAATATTAAATATAAAAACAATAAAACACTAATAATAATAAAAATGAAAATTATAAATCCTAACATTAGAAATAAAAAAGTTACAATATAAAAATAAAGCAATAATAATAATAAGAATAATAATAAAATAATAATAATAATAATAATAATAATAATAATAATAATAATAATAATAATTTACACAAAAAAACAATAAAATAAAAATAAAATAATAATAATATAAAAAAAAAATATAAAAAATAATGTAATAACAATTATACTAAAAATTAAGATAGTAAAGAAATAATAAATATTAATTGAAATAAAAATGAAATACTAAAAATTAGAAATAAAAATAATAAATAATAACAAAAGTAGAAATCATTTGAATGAAGAAATAAAATATTACAAATAAAATAATGAAAAAATATTATAAAATATATAGATAATAATAATAATAATAATAGTAATAATAATAATAATAATAATAATAATGATAATAATAATAATAAAAATAATATTAATAATATTACATTATAATAATAGTAATGATTATAATAATACTAATAAATATGAAAATAAAAGTAATAAAAAAAATAACAATAATAAAAATAAAAAATAATAGAAATAAGCATAGAATACACAAAAAATAATAAAAATAATAACAATATAAAAACAACAATAATTAAAAGCAAAATTTAAATGATAATACAAAATATACTAATAATAATAATAATAATAATAATAATAATAATAATAATAATAATTAATAATAATAATAATAATAAAATAATAATAATAATAATAATAATAAGCAAACCCGACGGAGAGAGGATATAGAAGAAGATTGATCAACATCTGGAATGAGAGGAATAACACCCCCAAACAGAGCAGAGGCTGGCAGACCAAGTAAGGAACATAAAGAAAAAGAACTGGCTCTCCCCAACAGAAAGAGAAGAACTGGAAAGGGAAATGTCACACGACAACGAACTACACGAAGACGAACTGAGAGACGATACCACAGAAGACGACAGGGAGGATGAAGTATCAAACAACGACACAAGAAGAAACACCGACGAAGTAACAGAGAGGACGGAATGGGTAGAAAAGATTAGACAATGGTACAGAGAGAACAAAGATCCCCTCCATGAAAGCCTACAACACCAAGAAATTAAGGGAGAAAACAAGTGAGGTCAATGAAATAATGGGCCTAATACACACCACCAGTATCACAGAAACAAAATAACATGACATATGCAGGAGCAAGATTAGTAGCAGAACTGATGGGGATTCGAACACCAACACCACCGTCACAACCAACCCAACAGAACAAACCAAAACAGCAACCTCCTTGGAAAAGGCGCCTGGAAAAGCAAATCATGGTGATGAGATCTGACTTGAGTAAACTGAAAGAGATGGCAGAAAAAAAGGCTAAGAAGCAAGAAAACAAGGGAAGAACTCAACGAGAAATACAAAGTACAAGAGAGGGACTAAACAACACAATAGAAGATGTAAAACATAGGCTTAAGGCCAAGCACATAAGATCCAACGGTACATGAACAGGAATAAGGGATACCAACAGAACAAACATATTCGGAACCAACCAGAAAAGACTATACAGCCAACTAAGAAGGAAGACAACCACCCAGAAATTCCTGAAGCCGAACCAAGTAAGAGACTCTGGGAAAACATATGGAGCAATCCGGTATCACACAACAAACATGAAACATGGCTCCAGGAAGTCAAGGAAGAAGAAACAGGGAGAATAAAACAAAGATTCACAGAGATCACGACAGACACAGTCAGACACCAACTAAAGAAAATGCCAAACTGGAAAACCCCAGGTCCCGATGAAGTCCATGGATACTGGCTCAAAAACTTGAAGGTCCCTACACCCACGAATAGCAGAACAACTCCAGCATTGTATCTCAAATCACCAAGCACCCAAATGGATGACCACAGGAAGAACATCCTTAGTACAAAAAGACAAGAGTAAGGGAAATATAGCCAGTAACTACAGGCCTATCACCTGCCTACCAATAATGTGGAAGTTACTACAGGTATCATCAGTGAAAGGCTAATACAACTACCTAGAGAGACAACACCATACCACAGAAAGGCTGCAGAAGGAAGTGTAGGGGCACGAAATACCAGCTCCTGATAGACAAAATGGTAATGAAGAACAGTAGGAGAAGGAAAACCAACCTAAGCATGGCATGGATAGACTATAAGAAAGCCTTCGACATGATACCACACACATGGCTAATAGAATGCCTGAAAATATATGGGGCAGAGGAAAATACCATCAGCTTCCTCAAAAATACAATGCGCAACTGGAATACAATACTTACAAGCTCTGGAATAAGACTATAGCAGATGTTAATATCAGGATAGGGATCTTCCAGGGCGACTCACTGTCCCCACTACTCTTCGTAGTAGCCATGATTCCCATGACAAAAGTACTACAGAAGATGGATGCCGGGTACCAACTCAAGAAAAGAGGCAACAAAATCAACCATCTGATGTTCATGGACGACATCAAGCTGTATGGTAAGAGCATCAAGGAAATAGATACCCTAATCCAGACTGTAAGGATTGTATCTGGGGACATCAGAATGGAGTTTGGAATAGAAAATGTGCCTTAGTCAACATACAAAAAGGCAAAGTAACGAGAAGTGAAGGGATAAAGCTACCAGATGGAGCAACATCAAACACATAGATGAGACAGGATACAATACCTGGGAATAATGGAAGGAGGAGATATAAAACACCAAGAGATGAAGGACACAATCAGGAAAGAATATATGCAGAGACTCAAGGCGATACTCAAGTCAAAACTCAACGACGGAAATATGATAAAAGCCATAAACACATGGGCAGTGCCAGTAATCAGATACAGCGCAGTAATAGTGGAATGGACGAAGGCAGAACTCCGCAGCATAGATCAGAAAACCAGGAAACAAATGACAATACACAAAGCACTACACCCAAGAGCAAATACGGACAGACTATACATAACATGAAAGGAAGGAGGGAGAGGACTACTAAGTATAGAGGACTGCGTCAACATTGAAAAACAGAGCACTGGGGCAATATCTGAAAACCAGTGAAGACGAGTGGCTAAAGAGTGCATGGGGAAGAAGGGACTAATAAAAGTAGACGAAGACCCAGAAATATACAGAGACAGGAGAAAGACAGAAAGAACAGAGGACTGGCACAACAAACCAATGCACGGACAATACATGAGACAGACTAAAGAACTAGCCAGCGATGACAATTGGCAATGGCTACAGAGGGGAGAGCTAAAGAAGGAAACTGAAGGAATGATAACAGCGGCACAAGATCATGCCCTAAGAACCAGATATGTTCAAAGTACGATAGACGGAAATAACATCTCTCCCATATGTAGGAAGTGCAATACGAAAAATGAAACCATAAACCACCACAATAGCAAGTGAATGCCCGGCACTTGCACAGAACCAGTACAAAAAGAGGCAAGATTCAGTGGCAAAAGCCCTCCACTGGAGCCTGTGCAAGAAACATCAGCTACCTAGCAGTAATAAGTGGTACGAGCACCAACCTGAGGGAGTGATAGAAAACGATCAGGCAAAGATCCTCTGGGACTATGGTATCAGAACGGATAGGGTGATACGTGCAAATAGACCAGACGTGACGTTGATTGAAAAAGCAAGCAAGAAGAAAGTATCACTCATTGATGTCGCAATACCATGGGACACCAGAGTTGAAGAGAAAGAGAGGGAAAAAATGGATAAGTATCAAGATCTGAAAATAGAAATAGAAGGATATGGGATATGCCAGTGGAAATCGTACCCATAATCATCGGAGCACTAGGCACGATCCCAAGATCCCTGAAAAGGAATCTAGAAAAACTAGAGGCTGAAGTAGCTCCAGGTCTTCATCTGCAGAAGCAGTGTTGATACTAGAAAAGGCACCATAGTAACAAAAAGTGATGGAATCCTAAGGAGGACAGGATGCAACCCGGAACCCCACACTATAAATACCACCCAGTCGAATTGGAGGACTGTGATAGAGCAAAAAAAATAAAAAAAAAAAAATAATAATAATAATAATATCAGGAGAGGGATCTTCCAAGGCGACTCACTGACCCCACTACTCTTCGTAGTAACCCATATTCCCTATGCACAAAAGTACTACAGAAGATGGATGCCGGGTACCAACTCAAGAAAAGAGGTAACAGAATCAACCATCTGATGTTCATGGACGACATCAAGCTGTATGGTAACATCAAGGAAATAGATACCCTAATCCAGACTGTAAGTATTGTATCTGGGGACATCAGGATGGAGTTTGGAATAGAAAAATGTGCCTTAGTCAACATACAAAAGGCAAAGTAACGAGAACTGAAGGGATAAAGCTACCAGATGGGAGCAACATGAAACACATAGATGAGACAGGATACAAATACCTGGGAATAATGGAAGGAGGGGGATTATAAAACACCAAGAGATGAAGGACACGATCAGGAAGGAATATATGCAGAGACTCAAGGCGATACTCAAGTCAAAACTCAACGACGGAAATATGATAAAAGCCATAAACAAATGGGTAGTGCCAGTAATCAGATACAGCGCAGGAATAGTGGAATGGACGAAGGCAGAACTCCGCAGCATAGATCAGAAAACCAGGAAACATATGACAATACACAAAGCACTACACCCAAGAGCAAATACGGACAGACTATACATAACATGAAAGGAAGGAGGGAGAGGACCTCTAAGTATAGAGGACTGCGTTAACATCGAGAACAGAGCACTGGGGCAATATCTGAAAACCAGTGAAGACGAGTGGCTAAGAGTGCATGGAGAAGAAGGACTAATAAAAGCAGACGAAGACCAGAAATATACAGAGAGGAGAATGACAGACAGAACAGAGGACTGGCACAACAAACCAATGCACGGACAATACTGAGACAGACTAAAGAACTAGCCAGCGATGACACATGGCAATGGCTACAGAGGGGAGAGCTCAAGAAGGAAACTGAAGGAATGATAACAGCGGCACAAGATCAGGCCCTAAGAACCAGATATATTCAAAGAAACGATAGACGGAAAATAAACATCTATCCCATATGTAGGAAGTGCAATACGAAAAATGAAACCATAAACCACATAGCAAGCGAATGCCCGGCACTTGCACAGAACCAGTACAAAAAGAGGCATAATTCAGTGGCAAAAGCCCTCCACTGGAGCCTGTGCAAGAAACATCAGCTACCTTGCAGTAATAAAGTTTGGTACGAGCACCAACCAGCGGGACTGATAGAAAACGATCAGGCAAAGACCTCTGGGACTATGGTATCAGAACGGATAGGGTGATACGTGCAAATAGACCAGACGTGACGTTTATTGACAAAGTCAAGAAGAAAGTATCACGCATTGATGTCGCAATACCATGGAACACCAGAGTTGAAGAGAAAAGAGAGGGCAAAAATTGGAGAAGTATCAAAGATATGAAAAGAGAAATCAAGAAGAATATGGGATATGCCAGTGGAAATCGTACCCCATAATCATAGGAGCACTAGGCAGATCCAAGATCCCTAAAAAGGAATCTAGAAAAACTAGACGCTGAAGTAGCTCCAGGACTCATGCAGAAGATGTGATCCTAGAAACGGCGCACATAGTAAGAAAAGTGATGGACTCCTAAGGAAGGCAGGATGCAACCCGGAACCCCACACTAATAAATACCACCCAGTGGAATTGGAGGACTGTGATAGAGCAAAAAAAAAAAAAAAAAATAAACAAATAAATAAATTAAAAAAATAAAAAAAATAATAATAATAATAATAATAATTATATATATAGAAAATAAAAGTAAAAACAATAAAAAATACAAATATAATTATTTAAAATAATGAAGTGATATTAAAAATCAAAATCGAGATAATAAAAATATTAAAATTATACTAATAATTAATAGAAAATAAAAATACACAGAAATATTAAAATAAAGATAATAAGAATAAAGCTGAAAATAATAATAAATTTAAAAATAAAAGAATAAAAAATAAATATAAAATTAAAATAAAAGATAAGAAGTTAATAAATAATAAAATTAAAATCATTAATTAATAAAAATATTACAAATTAAAATACTAAATAAAATAATAAAATAAAAAAACAATAAAAATAAAAATAATAATAGAAATAAAATTAAAAATGAGAATAATAAAAATAAAAATAAAAATCATATAATAATAATGCAATAAAATAAAAAGTAATTAGAATAAAATAATATAAATAAAAACTATAAAACAATGAAAATAAAAATAGAAATGTTAAAATATTAGAACAAAAATAATAATATATATAGAAATAGAAGCAACAAAATAATAGCAATAAAATCAAAAATAATAAAAAAAATATCAATATAATAATAAAAATAAAAATAATGAAATAATAATAATACTAAAAATCAAGATAATTAATAAATAATAAAACAATAATCATACATAAATATATAATAAAAAATAAAAAACAAAATAAAAATATGAAATATAACAATATATAATAATAATAATAAAATAAGAAAATAAAAATAATAATAAAAATAAAAAAATGAAAATGAAAATAGAAGTAATACAAATAAAGATAAAAATGATAAAAATAAAAACAATAACAAAAACAAAATGCAAAAATAATGATAAAAATAAACATAATTAAAATAAAAATAAAAATGGACAAAAGTAATAATATAATAATAATAATAATAATAATAATAATAATAATAATAATAATAATAATAATAATAATAATAATAATAATAATAAAATATTATAAAAATAAACATATTGAAATAAAAGTAAAAACAATAAAAATATAAAATACAATTAATAAAATCATAATACCAATAATAATGAAAATAGTAAATATAAAAATAAAAATGATAACGCAAATAAAACACTATAAGTAATTAAAAAGAATATAAATAAGAGGAACAAAGAAATAAATAATAAATTAACAAAATAATAAACAAAAATAAAAATAAAAACACATAAAATAATAACAGTAAAAATAAATAAATATATAAAAATAATTACAAAAAAATAAAAATAATAAAATAAAAATATGAAATATAATAAAAATGAAATAAAATAATAAAAATATAATCGATATAATAAACAAAAAAAAAAAATAAAATAAAAATAAAAGTAAAACATATAAAAAATATAAAATGATAAATTCATAATAATAAGAATAAAAAGAAAACATAAATGACAATGATAAAAATGAAACTCATAAAATAATAATGTAAATAAAAATAAAAGATATAGAAAAGCAATAATAAAAATGAAAAAAAACACCATTAAAAACTTTAAAAGAATATTAGAAATAAAACCATATAAAATAAAAATAACAATAATCAAATAAAAATGAATATAATATAAATAAAAATAATAAAACAGCAAAAATATTTATAAATTTCAATCTCTGGAGAAAAAACGTCCCACAACTTAAACATGATTTTTACCAGCAATAAAAAAATATTATATGTTATATAAATATATTGAAAAAATAAATACATTCCTATCTCTAGAAAAAGGACATCCCACGGACTAAAATTAATTTTTACCAGCAAGAAAAAATATATATTATATAAATATGAATTTTGTGAATTTCGAATTTTGACTATTCCTGTTAATGGGGCTGCAACGTTACGTCTGGGGCGTTCAGACAACCTGTAAGTCGCAGGTTAGTGATAGGCTAAGGCTGAATGCCGAGTCTGTCTGCTTATGAACTGTCGTTGCACCGGGGGTTGGAGGGGGGTGGGGTTGTTTCAATCTAGTCTAGAACCAATGAATAGCCAAAATTAGCAATACACTTAATAAATTCTAAGGGTTATACCTAAGAGTTTAAGCACCAATGAAAAAAAACATGGTTAGAAGAGTTGAGCAGATTCTATATAAAATTAATGCAGTAACAACAACAACAACAAAGAAGTTTGTAGGCTTACTCCCTAAGTAATTCTTATTCTAAAATACTTCTCAAATTATGAATATTTTCTTTCGTTGAGGTGTATTTAGTAACATATATTCCATTCTCGAAATAAAGCAGAGTATTTCTTGTGTAGTTTATTGTGATACATTCGTAGCACGACGTAATTTTTGCCAAGGTTAGATATTTATTTGATGATATATCTGCCTCTTCATTGATTGCATAAGTTTGTGTTCACTATACACAGATCTTTAATATAGCTTCGTGAATTGTGATAGAAAAATAATGAGGTATTTTACTTTCATAGCATCAGTGATTATTATTATTATTATTATTATTATTATTATTATTATTATTATTATTATTATTATTATTATTATTATTATTATTATTATTATATTTTTGTTGTCGTCTATAACAGTCATCCTATTCGACTGCATGGTTTTTTTAGTGTAGGGTTCCAGAAAGCATCCTGCCTGCCTACTTAGTGGTCTGTCACCGTTCTCAATGTGTGCTTTTTCCAGGAGTACACCTTTCTGCATGAGTCCTGGAGCTACTTATGCATGTAATTTATCCAGGTTCCTTTTCAGGGATCTTGGGGTCCAGCCTAGTGTTCCTAAAGGTAGGTTTACATCTATGCACTTTTGTGTTGTGGGCTGTTACGGCGTGGGACCGCAAGAAACCGCCACAAAACTGACGCGGTGGTGCAAACCCGGGCGGTGGGTTATGGGCACATCACTGCATGTTCCTGTGGTGTCTAGCGGAGTGTTACAGAGTTGGCGCGGGTTTGGCGTGGTGTTATGGTCGTTGTTGCTATGACAGGGCACGCGCTCTTGCGGCTTTGTTACTCCGTGTAGTGGTGTGTTGCGGGTGGGTTGCAGTGTTGTGGAGTGCGCCCGCATCCGCACGAGACACGACGTGCAACGGTGCATGATTGTTGCACATGCAACGTGCCACACCGTGCCAGATATGAACTTTGGGTATATATAGAGGCCTGCCAAGCACAACCTTCATTCCACGCCCAACCAGCCTGCAATATAGACCTCAACAGCCTCTCACCCCAGGAGACCCAGAGATTACTACCGTGCCACAGCCACCTACACCACGCAAAAAGGACGGGAGGGCAGGACGGATTTGGGCTCAGGAGTGGCTGACACAGCGGCAACTACATGGGGACTACAACCAGCTACTACAAGAACTGAACAAGGAGGACTGCAAAGGACACAAGAACTTTCTATGCATCTACCCTGAATTGTTCGAGGAGATGGTCGAAAGGCTGACGCCCCTGTTGAAGAAGAAGGACCCGAAGATGCGTCTTGCACTAGTGGTGGGACTCAAGTTGGCGGTCACTTTACGCCACCTGGCAAGTGGGAACAACTATACAAGCCTGCAATACAGCTTCAGAGTCTCCAAGAGTTCCATATGCTGATTTATCCCATTAGTCTGACAAGCCATTATCGACATATACAAACCAGAAGTGATGAAGTGCCCCAAGACACCAGAAGAATGGAATGACGTTGCAAAACGATTCGCCTTCAAATGGAACTACTTCAATTGTGTGGAAGCCCTCGATGGGAAGCACGTCACGATCAAGAAACCCAAAGGTGGAGGATCACTGTATTACAACTACAAGAAGTTCCACAGCATCATCCTCATGGCCCTCTACGATGCAAGGTACAGGTTCCTGTTTATCGACATCGGTGCAGAAGGAGGTGCTGGGGATGGAGGAACCTGGCAGAAGTGCAACCTGGCCAGTGCCATCACAAACAACCGAGCAGGACTCCTACAAGACAGAAATCTGCCCAACAACGACAAACCCATCCCCTTTCACATAGTCGCCGACGATGCCTTCGCTCTCAATCCGTGGTTGATGAAGCCCTACTCCCACCAATCACAAGATCCCACTGAACGAATATACAGCTACAGATTATCTCGCGCTCGTCGTGTGGTGGAAAACGCATTCAGCCAGCTGCAGATGAGATAGCGAGTCTTCGGGACAACGATACAACAGCATGTACAGGTGTGCAAAAAGATAATTTTGTGTGCATGTGTCATGCACAACCTGGCACTGTAACGCTACCCACTTGCTGGCACGGACGTCGACTATGAGGACCAACACCATAACGTTGTAGCAAGTACTTGGAGGGAGGAGTCGCTGAACCTCATGGAACGACTCATGGCAAGAAGGGGACCAAACTACACACGTCGAACGAAGGCCACTAGAGATTACCTGCCCCAGTACTACTCATTGGATGCAGGCGCAGTGGAAGGGCAAGAGCGAATGGTGATTCCTCGAGGACGACCAGGTACTGATGAGTAGAGGACCCAAAGAGCTCTGTAATAAAACATAACCAAACAAATGTACATAATTGTAAATAAAGATCATGAAGTATTTCTCATTGTTTTATACTCCCATACTTTTGTATTGTCCTAATAATAATATTAATATGATAAATAATATTGGAATGATGATTGGTACATATAAAAAATGATGTTGGAAAATAATTAACTGAAAGTTATAATAACATAATTCATAATAATGAGACAAATGAGAAGCAAATGATGGACATAACAAAAATACTTATACTAAACAAACATGAAAAGCATAGAATATAAGAAAATGAACATAAAAAGCATAGAAAGTAAGAAAATAAACATGAAAAGCATAGCATATCAGAAAATAAACATGAAAAGCATAGAATATAAGAAATTAACATAAAAAGCAAAGAGAGTAAGAAAGTAAACATGAAAAGCATAGAATATCAGAAATTAACATGAAAAACATAGAATATAAGAAAATGAACATAAAAAGCATAGAATGTAAGAAACTGAAATTGGGAATTGGTTTTTACCATAACATGTTCAACTGCAAATATCATATATGATCAACTGAGGCCAATATGTCTTTAGTATCTTACTGATTTTTCATTGTTCCCCTGTTAATAACTATGTCTAGTCAATGTTAATTATTGTTTCATTATCATATTTGTATGTGTTCATGTTCATTTGATCATGTTCTCAATATGATATTATTGTTCATACCTTGTATGTTATTATATCATTTGATGGCCATATTTATTTCATGTTACATTTCATTTTATAGTTTAAGTTATTTTCCGAATTGTATTTATTTCATATTTCATATATCATTTTTCATGTTAAGATTTCCTGTTATATTTCTGCATGCTAATATTCTTTATGGCCATGCTCTTTCATTATTCAATTGCATTTTATAGTTCAAGTTATTTTCTGAGTTCTATTCATTTCATATTTCACATATATTTCATTTTATATTTCCTGTTATACTTCTTCATGTTATTATTCTTTATGGCCATGCTTTTTATTATTCAATCTCATTTCACCCAATCATATCATATATATTGCCATGACATATAAATTAAGCATCAATAAGGAAAATGTAAATGCAAGTCACTCTTTAAACATATTTATTACAAAAAGAAAAATTAATACTTATAAAAGTTACAACAATAATTGAATATTACGAAAATCACTAAAATAAAATCTATTCTTAAAAAAATAACATATTTATTTACATAATTTACAAAATCACTCCAATGATTCGGGGTCAATGTCCTCCTTATCACATAGGGAGATGGTCAAGTCGTAGGTGGGTGGATCCTCTGCGGCAGAAGATTTCAGTGTCGAAATACTGGCGCCAGGGGTAGGGGGCCGCAAGTCTGCCAAGAGACTGTTGACCAACGGTGACAGCGAAGAAGTGGAAGGCCGAGGAGGGAAGTTCAATGGTGTCAACCGTCCACTGGGGAAGAATGACGGTGTGCCTACCCTTGGCGCCTGTGTCGAGTACACCTGATGAGATACCTGCTGCTGTGGCTGAGGCTGCGGTTGAGGGTGCGGATCATAAGAAAACACAGGTTGGGGTTGAGATGCGAACCACTGGTGTGGTGATGCCCGAACTGGTTGCACTCCAGAAGGTGTCAAAGGTGTCGAAGTTCCGGGTTTCACCTGCATCTCTTTATCAACTTGTGGGGGCCTCCAGTGGGAACAACCCCCACAAGCCATGGCCTCTTTCGTCGTGGCATCCTCTTCCTAGGGACCTTCCAAACTATGACAAAGCCTGATGACTTGCTCGAAGAACGGCTTCTGGTATCGTCGAGGCACGTACTCCGAGCGCTGCATCAAGTACTGCATGAACACGGTGATGTCACGATGCATGCTGTCCTGCGCTTGTGGCATCAGTGTGTTTATGCTCATCATAATCTGGGTCAGTTGAGCCTGCGGACCTTCTGTAGAGTCAACTGACATGTCGCCGGATAGCCGTCGGTCCTCTGGCAAGTTCGTCGGTCTCTTCTGCTTCTGCCGCCTCCTCCGCTGGATCGAAGCAGCTGATAGGCCCGACATATCGGTAGAGGAATCGTCTGCGTCGGTTCTGTGCGATGATACAGGTAAGAACCGATCACTGGCTATTGTGGATTTGTGGGCGATGTGTTCTTCCAGGAATGCCCACGTGGTCATCACCTCCTCCTCCCGTGGTGTCCTGTTGCGTGCAGCCGATCCGCTCTTGTATTCCCTCTTCTCGATTTTGCCGAAGACCGTAGGGTGAGCCTCGAAGAACTTCCGAACTTGCTGGAAGCTGCAATTGAAGAAATTCGCTGCCAGTTCAAGCCAGAGTTCCTCCTTCCTCCTCAGATTCGACCATTGCCTGTCCCGCTTATCGTACAAGGTAGGGTGTGCCTTGATGAATTCCACGATGACTTTCTTGCCCTCTGGCATGAACGGGTATTCTGTATGATGTCCTGGGATTCGACAATAGATATGGTCGGCTCCACATTCAGCTCTTCCTCATGTTCAGACGTCACCGACCATTGTGAAGGCTGGATGTCCTGGGTGTCCTGACTGTCCTGGGACTGCTGGGTAGGCCTGGGGGTGGTCTTCCATAGAGACATCATGTCACATGGCTGGGTAAACGTCGCTGGGTAAACGTCCCTGGGTAGTAAACGTCGTTGGGTAGACATCCCTGAGTGATCGTGCTTGGGTGAACGTCGCTGGGTAAACGTCCCCAGGTAGTAAACGTAGCTGGGTAGACGTCCCTAGGTGAGCGTCCCTCGGTGAACGTCGCTGGGTGAGCGCCGCTGGGAGAGAGTGGCTAGGTGAGTGCCACTGGGCGAGAGTGGCTAGGCAAGTGTCGCTGCGCGGGAGAGGCTGGGTCACAGAGTGGCTGGTCAACAGGCTGTCACAGCGAGAATGATGCCCCAGTGGTCAGTCAGGTGCTTTTTATCCTCCCCTGAATGCGTGGTAACCTTCCCTCAAATCAACCTAGGGAGACGCCGTAACACGCCGCATGCCCAGCAACATTTCCGCAGCATGTATTAATCGTGTATGATGGCGCCGTAAGGGCACTGCATGGGCACTGCATGGCGCCGTGACATTACGCCATAACACTCCCGTGTGGTGTGGTGCAGTGTGGCACGGCACCGTATGGGTTCTTACCTCTTTTGTTGTAGCGCCGCGCCACACCACTTACGGCTTCGTGCAACTTCACCAACCCGCCAGACGCCACGCAGAAATTTGAAATGATTCAAAATCCGGGCAGCGTCGTGCGGCTTTAACAGTCTTCGCCTGTCCCCGCCATCGAGGCGGCGCACTTTTGGTGCGTTTATAATGCAGCTTCCTGAGGTTTCTTGCCGTAACAGCCCACACCACAAAAGTGCGTAGGTGTAAACCAGTCTTATGCTTATGGGTACAATTTCCACTGACATATCCCACATCCTTCTTATTCCTTTTTTCAGGTCCTGATACTTATCAATCTTTTTTCTCTTTCTCTTCTACTCTGGTGCCCAATGGTATTCCAACATCAGTGAGTGATACTGTCTTCTTAATTTTGTCAATGAACGTCCTGTCTGGCCTATTGACACGTATCACCCTCGGTGTTCTGATACCATAGTCCCCGAGAATATTTGCTTGACCGTTTTCTATCACGAACCTCCTTGCCATTTATGCTAACCTCGTCATCTTTCAGTTGTCAAAGAGGGAATGCGGTCTTTTTAACTATGTTGATATTTTAACATAGCTAAATTATGGTGTCTTGCACCACATAAATAAGGAAAACACAAGGTAATTTTTGAATTTTCATTGCTTTCCAAGAAATATCTTCACATGCAACATCATATCTGTAGTAAGATGACTTCATCTGTTCAGCAAATTTTAATTACAACTAAAATTAATATTAAACAGAGATTTCTTTCAAGAAATAAGAATACCTTAAGAATGTGTAATTAATACCATATCAATTAAATTACAATTACACCAAGCCTGCCATCAATACGCATGCCTGGTGTAAAGGGGGCATGGCCTAAGCAAGCAAAAGATGCCGACTAGTCAATTTCCATCTCTCCAGATGCAACCGCCTTTCCTACACCCACTTGGGTGAGATATTATTCCCATCTATCGTTCTTTGGACATATCTCGGTCTTAGGGCCTGGTCTTGTGCCGCAGTTAGCATTCCTTGTTTGCTTCTTGAGTTCTCCCCTTTGTAGCCATTGCCATGTTTCATCGCTAGCTAGTTCTTTACTTATTCCATGTACTGTCTGTGCATTGTTGTTGTGCCATTCCTCTGTTGTACTTGTCATTCTCCTGTCTCTGTATATTTCTGGGTCTTCGTATGGAGAAAGGACGTCCCACGGCATAAAAAATTATTTTTACCAGACATAAAAAACATTATATATTATATAAATACAATGGCAAAATCAATTCTTATCTCTGGAGAAAGGACATCCCACGGCCTAAAAATGATTTTACCAGTCATAAAAGTATTATATATCATAAATATAATAAAAAAAATATATATAAATTCCTATCTCTGGAAAAAGGACGTTCCACGGCCTAAAAATGATTTTTACTAGCAATAAAAAATGTCATATATTATTCACATAAAAAAATAAATTCCTATCTCGTGTGAAAGGACGTCCCACGGCCTAAAAGTAATTTTTACAAGCCATAAAAAACATTATATATTATATAAATATAATGAAAATTTAAAAAAAAAATTCCTATTTCTTGAGAAAAGACGTCCCACGGCGTACAAATGATTTTTACCAGCAATCAAAATAATATATATTATATAGAAATAATAAAAATAAATAATTTTCTATCTCTTGAGAAAGGACGTCCCATGGCCTATAAATAATTTTTTCTAACCATGAAAAATTATATATTATATAAAAAAAAATAAACAAATTCCCATCTCTGAAGAATGGACATCCCACGGCCTAAAAATGATTTTAATCACTAATAAAAAAATATTGAATATTGTATAAATATAATATAAAAAAAAATAAAATCCTATCTCCGAGGAAAGGATTTCCCACGGCCTAAAAATGATATTTACAAGCAATAAAAAATGTTATACATTATATAAATATAATAAAAAAAATTTATAAATACCTACCTCTGGAGAATGGACGTCCCATGGCCTAAATATGACTTTTACCGGCCATAAAAATATGATATGTTATATAAATATAACATAAAATATAAATAAATTCCTATCTCTGGAGAAAGGATGTACAACGGCGTAAAAAGGAGTTTTACCAGCAATTAAAAATATTATATATTATATAAATATAAAACAATAAATACATCCTATCACTAAAAGAGGATGTACCAGAGCCTAAAAATAATTTTTACCAGCCATGAAAAATATTATATATTATATAAGTATAAGGAAAAAATAAATAAATTCCTATATCTGGAGAAAGAACGTCCCACGGCCTAAAAAGGATTTTTAGCAGCCATAAAATTATTATCTATAAAAAATAAAAAATAAAACTTCCTCTCACTAGAAAAAAGGAACTCCAACGGCCTAAAAATTATTTTTACCAACAATGAAAAAAATTAAATATTTAAATATAATGATAAAAATTAAATAAATACCTATCTCTGGAGAAAGGACGTCCCGGGACCTAAAAATTATTTTTACCAGCAATAAAAAATATATATTATATAAAGATAATAAAAAAAGACATAAATTGCTATCTCTGGAGAAAGGAAGTACAACGGCCTAAAAATGAATTTTCCCAACATTAAAAAAAATATATTAAATAAATATAAAAAAGAAATAAATAACTCTGTTTGGCAAAAGGAAGCCCCATGACCTAAATGATTTTTACCATCAATAAAAAATATTAGATAATATACAAATATATATAAATATAATAAAAAATAAATAAATTCCTATTTCAGGACAAAGGACCTCGTAATAACATGGAAATATTTAAAATTAAAAAAAAAAAAATAATAAAGAAATTAAATATAAGGTAACAAAAATAAAAATAAAATAATAATTGAAATAAAAAAGAATATAAAAATAATAAAAATCGTAAAATATTAATAAATTAATAAAAATAAAAATAATCAAATAATAATAACAAACAAAAATAACAACAGTAAAAACAAAAGTAAAAATAATCAAATAAAAATTATATATAAATTGAAATTATAAGAATAAAAACAATGAAATATAAATTAAAATATGAATAAAACTGATAAAAATAAAATAATAGAAATAATATTAAATATAATAAAGAAAAATAATATAATGAAGATAAAAAATTTACATAATATAATAATAATAATAATAATAATAATAATAATAATAATAACTAATAATAATAATAATAATAATAATAATAATAATAATAATAATAAAATAATGACAACATAAATAAAAATTACATAATAATACAAACAAAAATTTATATAAAAATAATAATAAAAATAAAATAAAAATGATTTGATAATAATGCAAATAAAAATAAAAGTAATAAAAATTATTGTAATAAAAATAAAAATAAAACTATAATAATAAAAATTAACAGAAAATAAGGTAAAATAATATACAAATAAATAATAATAAAATAATAATACAAACAAAAATTTATATATAATAATAAAAATAAAATAAAAATGATGTGATAATAATGCAAATAAAAATAAAAGTAATAAAAATTATTGTAATAAAAAATATACATAATAATAAAAATTAACACAAAATAAGGTAAAATAATACAAATAAATAATAATAAAATAGTAATAGTTATACAAAATTTTAAAAATAACAACAACAATGGTATTAAAATAAAAACTATCAAAATTAAAAATAAGAATGTAAATAATAAAAATATTAATAGTAACTGTAAAAATAAAAATGATAAAATGAAATATAAACAATAAAATGATAATAATAAAAATATAATAAAAAATAAACTAATAAAAGTAGAAATAGAAAAAAATTTAATAGTAAAAACAAAATAATGATAATGATACAAAACAAAATAATAAAAATATAAAATAATATAATAATAATAATAATAATAATAATAATAATAATAATAATAATAATAATAATAATAATAATAATAATAATAATAATAATAATAATAATAATAATAATAATAATAATAATAATAGAAATAAAAATATTATAATAATAAAGCAAATAAAAAAGTAATTAAAAAAAATGCCAATAAAAATAAAAGAAATTAAAATAAATAATAGTATAAATGAAAAAATTAAATAATGATATAAATGAAAAAAATGTGATAAGTAAAAATCACAAAATAAGTATAAAAATGGAAAAATAGTAATAATCATAAAAAGATATAAATAACCATAATAAAATAACAACAATGAAAATAAAAATAATAAATAAAAATAAAAAATAATATTAATAATAAAAATAAAAATAATAAATCAATTTTAAATATGAAAAAAAGAAAAGAAAAATCCATAAGAAAATCTGGAAATACAAAGAAGAAAGTCAATCCCTACCTTCAACGGACACATCCCAAGCCACGTTTCTCTTCTGTAAGAACTTCCCCTACAGAAGCCTACATCCTGAGCCCCTACGATGCTTCAAGTGCCAGAAGTTTGGAGATCATAGCACCCTCTGCACAGCAATGAAATGTGGGATATGCGTCAGACAACACCGCACAAAAAGGTGCCTCGACATTCACAAGAGAGAAGCAGAGACCAGCAAATTCTCCAACTGTTCCCGTCAACACCATGCCTGGAACAAACCCTGCAGTTCCAGAATAGAGAGAGTTGAAGGGATGAAAGGCACTCTTAAACCTTCAGGACCAACTCCGAAGCCGAAAAAGTAAGAGCAACACCCATCACCCAGACCACAGAGACAACGTCGAGGGACAAGAAAAAAAGGTCGATTACACACCAGAACCACGGAAAACTGAGCCATCACCTTCCCTTCCTTCTCAACCAAACCCCCTTCCACCTTCGTAATCTGAACCTCTCCCTTCCCTCACCTGTTTCTCACACCCAACTCCTTCCTCCTCCAATGTCTCAGCCAGTGCCAGCCGAGAGAGTGCCAAAACAGGCAGTGCCAGTTTCATAACTAACACATTTGAAGGGATTCTCATTCTCTTCGAGAAGCTGATAGGAAAACCTGTCGACAGAGGAACACTGACGGAATGCATGTACAACCACACCTCATCCAAAAACCCTTGGCCCACTGCAGCCGTTTTTCACTTTGAACAACAGCTGTCCTTCAAATTCCACAAATCACATTGGAAATTTTCCATTTTCGAAGAGCAAGTGAAATCCTTGGAGCATCCGCCGTAGATTTCCATCGTTTTTATTTTCGATGTGCAAATTTTCCATGTTCCTTCCTGATTCTCTAAGACTCAATCAGGACTTTCTGCATTAAAACGTTTTCAGCTACTGGTGGGTTAGGCCAGGCTTAATAAAGTTTGTACCCCCTGCTTGTCTTTTTCTTCCTATATTTTATAACCAGATTTTTATTCTCGTTTCATAAAACATTTACTGTTACGAGCTGATCTGAGAGCAAGAGACCGTGCTGGCATTGTGATAGTTTAATCTGAAAGAACAACAACTCATTGCAACCAGAACAACACAATACAACAAATCATTGTTTCCAGACTCTGCAATGTGCGAGCCCTACGGCGATCATACGTCACTTTTAGCTACTATATAAATACATTAATAATTTTGGAAGCCATTTCCTTATCCAGAATATGAACATCGGCCAGTTATTAGCAAATATCAGCCCTGATGAGGCGAAGAAAATAATAAGAAGACTTGAAAAGACCATATATAAATACAATTTCACTGATGTTACCATTCTCTTTAAAATAATAATAATAATAATAATAATAATAATAATAATAATAATAATAATAATAATAATAATAATAATAATAATAATAATAATAATAATAATAATAATAATAATAATAATAATATGTGGCGCCGTGGAGGAGTGGGTTAGGTCGTCAATGGACTCCTTGGGAAAGGATCTTAACCATAATTTCCTCAGTCTACTCAGCTGTAAATGAGTACCTATTCCTGATGGGGTAGGGTCCAGCTATGGGTTAAATAGCAAAACTCAGCAATGATGGAAAGAAATGAAGGAATAAACGACAACAACGTAAATGGAACCTCTGGCAACAGAGGAGCCTCATCCGGCAACCAGGTATTCAACCCAATTGAAGGGGAAGATGGTACTTGGAGGTCGTCATCCAGCAACTGATCACCACAACGACAGTAATCAACAGCCTGAGATTAGAGCTACAGAAGCAAAAAGGAAGAAATGGACAAGAGAAGAAAATAAGGAAATATGGAGATGCTACATCAGAAGCAACCCGAAGGAGAGAGGATATAGAAGAAGATTGGTCAACCATCTGGAATGAGAGGAATAACACCCCCAAACAGAGCAGATGGCTGGCAGACCAAGTAAGGAACATAAAGAAAAAGAACTGGCTCTCCCCAACAGAAAGAGAAGAACTGGAAAGGGAAATGTCACACGACAACGAATTACACGAAGACGAACTGAGAGACGATGCCACAGAAGACGACAGGGAGGATGAGGTATCAAACAACGACACACGAAGATTAGACAATGGATGGAGCCAGATACAGAGAGAACAAAGATCCCCTCCATGAAAGCCTTCAACACCAAGAAATTAAGGGAGAAAACAAGTGAGGTCAATGAAATAATGGCATAATACACACCACCAGTATCACAGAAACAAATAACTTGGTATATGCAGGAGCAAGATTAGTAGCAGAACTGATGGGGATTCGAACACCAACACCACCAGCACAACCAACCCAACAGAAACCAAAACAGCAACCTCCTTGGAAAAGGCGCCTGGAAAAGCAAATCATGGTGATGAGATCTGACTTGAGTAAACTGAAAGAGATGGCAGAAAAAAGGCTAAGAAGCAAGAAAACAAGGGAGGAACTCAACGAGAAATACAAAGTGCAAGAGAGTGGACTAAACAACACAATAGAAGATGTAAAACAGAGGCTTAAGGCCAAAGCACATAAGATCCAACGGTACATGAACAGGAATAAGGGATACCAACAGAACAAACTATTCGGAACCAACCAGAAAAGACTATACAGCCAACTAAGAAGGGAAGACAACCACCCAGAAATTCCTGAAGCCGAACCAAGTAAGAGACTCTGGGAAAACATATGGAGCAATCCGGTATCACACAACAAACATGCAACATGGCTCCAGGATGTCAAGGAAGAAGAAACAGGGAGAATAAAACAAAGATTCACAGAGATCACGACAGACCTGGTCAGACACCAACTAAATAAAATGCCAAACTGGAAAGCCCCAGGTCCCGATGAAGTCCATGGATACTGGCTCAAAAACTTCAAGGCCCTACACCCACGAATAGCAGAACAACTCCAGCATTGTATCTCAAATCACCATGCACCCAAATGGATGACCACAGGAAGAACATCCTTAGTACAAAAAGACAAGAGTAAGGGAAATATACCCAGTAACTACAGGCCTATCACCTGCCTACCAATAATGTGGAAGTTACTAACAGGCATCATCAGTGAAAGGCTATACAACTACCTAGAGGAGACAAACACCATCCCACACCAACAGAAAGGCTGCAGAAGGAAGTGTAAGGGCACAAAAGATCAGCTCCTGATAGACAAAATGGTAATGAAGAACAGTAGGAGAAGGAAAACCAACCTAAGCATGGCATGGATAGACTATAAGAAAGCCTTCGACATGATACCACACACATGGCTAATAGAATGCCTGAAAATATATGGGGCAGAGGAAAATACCATCAGCTTCCTCAAAAATACAATGCGCAACTGGAATACAATACTTACAAGCTCTGGAATAAGACTAGCAGAGGTTAATATCAGGAGAGGGATCTTCCAGGGCGACTCACTGTCCCCACTACTCTTCGTAGTAGCCATGATTCCCATGACAAAAGTACTACAGAAGATGGATGCCGGGTACCAACTCAAGAAAAGAGGCAACAGAATCAACCATCTGATGTTCATGGACGACATCAAGCTGTATGGTAAGAGCATCAAGGAAATAGATACCCTAATCCAGACGTATGGATTGTATCTGGGGACATCAGGATGGAGTTTGGAATAGAAAAATGCGCCTTAGTCAACATACAAAAAGGCAAAGTAACGAGAAGTGAAGGGATAAAGCTACCAGACGGGAGCAACATCAAACACATAGATGAGACAGGATACAAATACCTAGGAATAATGGAAGGAGGGGATATAAAACACCAAGAGATGAAGGACACGATCAGGAAAGAATATATGCAGAGACTCAAGGCGATACTCAAGTCAAAACTCAACGCTGGAAATATGATAAAAGCCATAAACACATGGGCAGTGCCAGTAATCAGATACAGCGCAGGAATAGTGGAATGGACGAAGGCAGAACTTCGCAGCATAGATCAGAAAACCAGGAAACATATGACAATACATAAAGCACTACACCCAAGAGCAAATACGGACAGACTATACATAACACGAAAGGAAGGAGGGAGAGGACTACTAAGTATAGAGGACTGCGTCAACATCGAGAACAGAGCACTGGGGCAATATCTGAAAACAAGTGAAGACGAGTGGCTAAAGAGTGCATGGGAAGAAGGACTAATAAAAGTAGACGAAGACCCAGAAATATACAGAGACAGGAGAATGACAGACAGAACAGAGGACTGGCACAACAAACCAATGCACGGACAATACATGAGACAGACTAAAGAACTAGCCAGCGATGACACATGGCAATGGCTACAGAGGGGAGAGTTAAAGAAGGAAACTGAAGAAATGATAACAGCGGCACAAGATCAGGCCCTAAGAACCAGATATGTTCAAAGAACGATAGACGGAAATAACATCTCTCCAATATGTAGGAAGTGCAATACAAAAAATGAAACCATAAACCACATAGCAAGCGAATGCCCGGCACTTGCACAGAACCAGTACAAAAAGAGGCATGATTCAGTGGCAAAGCCCTCCACTGGAGCCTGTGCAAGAAACATCAGCTACCTTGCAGTAATAAGTGATACGAGCACCAACCTGAGGGAGTGATAGAAAACGATCAGGCAAAGATCCTCTGGGACTATGGTATCAGGATAGATAGGGTGATACGTGCAAATAGACCAGACGTGACGTTGATTGACAAAGTCAAGAAGAAAGTATCAATCATTGATGTCGCAATACCATGGGACACCAGAGTTGAAGAGAAAGAGAGGGAAAAATGGATAAGTATCAAGATCTGAAAGTAGAAATAAGAAGGATATGGGATATGCCAGTGGAAATCGTACCCATAATCATAGGAGTACTAGGAGCGATCCCAAGATCCCTGAAAAGGAATCTAGAAAAACTAGAGGCTGAAGTAGCTCCAGGACTCATGCAGAAGAGTGTGATCCTAGAAACGGCACACATAGTAAGAAAAGTGATGGACTCCTAAGGAGGCAGGATGGAACCCGGAACCCCACACTATAAAAATACTACCCAGTCGAATTGAAGGACTGTGATAGAGCAAAAAAAAAAAAAAAAAAAAAATAATAATAATAATAGACAAAGACCCAGAAATATACAGACACAGGACAATGGCAAACAGAACAGAGGAATGGCACAACAAACCAATGCACGGACAATACAGAGACAGACTAAAGAACTAGCCAGCGATGACAATTTGCAATGGCTACCGAGGGGAGAGCTCAAGAAGGAAACTGAAGGAATGATAACAGCGGCACAAGATCGGGCCCTAAGAACCAGATATGTTCAAAGAACGATTGATGGAAATAACATCTGTCCCATATGTAGGAAGTGCAATACGAAAAATGAAACCATAAATCACAGCAAGCAAATGTCCGGTACTTGCAGAGAACCAGTACAAAAAGAGACATGATTCAGTGGCAAAGGCCCTCCACTGGAGCCTGTGCAAGAAATACCAGCTAACTTACAGTAATAAGTGGTACGAGCACCAACCTGAAGGAGTGATAGAAAACGATCAGGCAAAGATCCTCTGGGACTATGGTATCAGAATAGATAAGGTGATACGTGCAAAAAGACCAGACGTGACGTTGATTGACAAAATCAAGAAGAAAGTATCACTCATTGATGTCGCAATACCATGGGACACCAGAGTTGAAGAGAAAGAGAGGGAAAAAATGGAGAAGTATCAAGATCTGAAAATAGAAATAAGAAGGAGATGGGATATGCCAGTGGAAATCGTACCCATAATCATAGGAGCACTAGGCACGATCCCAAGATCCCTGAAAAGGAATCTAGAAAAACTAGAGGCTGAAGTAGCTCCAGGACTCATACAGAAAAGTGTGATCCTGGAAACGGCACACATAGTAAGAAAAGTGATGGACTCCTAAGGAGGCAGGATGCAACCCGGAACCCCACACTATAAATACCACCCAGTCGAATTGGAGGACTGTGATAGAGCGAAAAAAAAAATGATAAAATTAATAATAATAATAATAATAATAATAATAATAATAATAATAATAATAATAATAATAATGATAATAATAATAATAATAATATTGGAAAGAAAACTGAAAGTAAAAATCTAAACATGAAAATAATGTAAATAAAAATAAAAACAATTAAACAATAACAATAATAACAAATATGCTAAAAATAAAAGTAATAATAAAATTAAAATAAAATAATAACATTATAAATAAAAATAATGAAATTACATTATCAAAAATAAAAGTAAAGAACATAAAATAAAATAAAACAATAACAATATAAATAAGAATAATAATAGAATTAGAAAAAATAATAAAATATAAAAATGAAAATAAAAAAAAAATATGATAAAAACAATAAATAAAAAAATAATGCAAAAAATAGATAAAGCAAAAAATAAAAAAAAATAAAAAATTAAAATAGTAAAAATGCGAGTATTAAATAAAAATAAAATAATAAAACATCAATAATAATATACAAAAATAAAAACAATAAAAATAAAAATAACAATAATAAAAAGACAAATAAAACTCATATAACAATAATTCAAATAAATAGTACAATAAAATGAAAGTAAAAATAAGAAAAATAAAAACGAAAATTACCCAAAAATTTAAAATAAAAAAAATAATAACAAAATATAATAAAAATAAAAATAATGAAAATGAAATATTTTGGGGAGTTTTGCCATCTTTTTGATGACATATTTTTTAAAGTCATTTAAAGAATCACCTAAATATATGAGAATGAATGCAAAATAAATAAATAAACAAATAAATAAAAACTTTAAAAAAATATTTCAATTTAAATACAATATTTTTGATGACGGAATTTGTTTTAAAAAAACGTTTCAAAATTGCCTAAAAATAGGACAAAGAATATGAAATACAAAGTGTAAAAAAAATATTTCAATTTGAATACAATATTTTTGGGAGTTTGGCTTCTTTTTAATGACTGATTTTCGTTTAAAAAACATTTCTAAAATCACCTAAAAATAGGATACTGAATGAAACCAAAAATATAAAGAAAATATTTCAATTTAAATATGATCTTTTTAGGAATATTGGCCACTGATTTTAGTTTCAAATCACTTTTCAAATTTCGCTTAAAAAACCACAATGAATGAAAAAAAGTAAAAAATAAAGTCAATATTTCAATTCGAATGCAATGTGTCTGTAAGTTTTCCTTCATTTTAATGAATTATTGTTTTTCAAAAATCTTATAAAAAGGCGTCTAAAAATAGGACAATGAATATAACATAAAAAAAAGTTATATGCTAGGACAGCTCTTAGGATCCTTAGCCTTAAGACCAACTCTTCTTGGACCTGTGTACTGGGCTGTTTTTGTCCTATTCCAGATGACCCGTGACGGGTGCCCAGGTATGCTTGGGGGAGGAGCTTGCAAGACAAGGTAACCCCGATCGACTCTATACATTGACCTCGCTCTCAGCTCCGTAAAAGTTGGGACATGTACCTCTGTCCTGTACCCGTGTCTCCAGCACATGTTGGTACGATTGCTGTTCCCAGCAGACTAAGGAAGCATAATGCAACTGATCGTGGCCTTATTCAACGCACCATTAAGTCGGAGTATGAAAATTACTCAACGTTTTCATTGAAATGCTCATTTTCTTATTCCAGTTTTTCATCTCTTAAGATGTCCTTAACTGAGAACTATAGTCGATTCATTTACGGTAGATTCTTGCGCCTACGAGACGTTTGTTTGGCGGCCTCTGATTGGCTGGCACCGGGAGGTAGGCCGCTCGCTCAGTATCTCATTATTTTCGTCTATGGCTTAGAAAACTAGCAATATTATGTTTATATTTTTTTATATCATTTCACGCTTTGCTCAAGATAGGAAGATTTTGGTCATACCATAGGATTCGGTATTAATTGCACAACTAAATAATCTTTCCTGAAATCAATAAGATAAAACACAAATGAATTACAACGAGTAAAAGTGAAAAGAGAAGCATTTAATTCTTTATACCTGTTTTTATTTATCATCGGATTTTGCATCATTTACGCGATCAAGATAAAAAATAAAAATTGTGTTTTCATATAACAAATTCACCCTGAATATGCTGGTGCTTTCAGATTTTGGATGCTTGTAATAAGTGAAGAGAAAATGAAGAATATGTCTTATTACGTTGCATCAGTAAATGATTCAGGTTTGATGGTATTGCCGAGAGAATATCTGCAAGGCGTCGTTGTGTTTGTCGCTTCAGCGAGAGATTTGAGTTGCCAATTAGCGATATAAGATGTTACAGTTTCGACAATATTTACAATGTTATATCATTACATTTTCTGTAAATAAATGCACAGAATTTCCATTATAACTGTCGAACATTTTCAATCCAATATCATATAGTTTGCCTGGGCATATCTGATAAGGAAAAAAAATAATGATAATCAAATGGATGCATCTGGTATCGTTAGCTCAGACCCAGGCGGGCAGCGGGGAATTCAATCCAGCAAAGAAGTTGAACTCTGTGGTAAGACGACTTCGCACTGTTCAACTCAGCCCAAGCTTTAATCAGGTTGCTTCAGGATATTGTTTCTAATTTTATTTTAAGTATATTTTCAAACGAAAGAGATATCAGAGACTTATCTGAGTGATATGAATAATAATCTCAGTGAAGTAATAAACAACAAAGAATTAAGAAAGATTGACTTCCCATTAGGCTGAGTCAAGAATGGATGCAACATAATAAGACATATTTTTTATTTTCTCTTCATATATGACACACATCCAAAATCTGAAAACACAAGCGTATTCAGGGTGATTTTATTGTGTGAAAATACAAGTTTTATTTCCTCTTGATCGTATGAATTATGAAAAATTCGATGATAAATTAAAACAGGTATAAAGAATGAAATTTTTTTCTCTTCACTTTCACTCGTTGTAATTCCTTTGTGTTTTATCTTATCGATTTCAGGAAAAGATTATTTAGTTGTACAATTAATGCCGAATCCTTTGGTATGACCAAAACTTTCTTATCTATTGCAAAACGTGAGATAAATGAAGAAATATAAACATATTGCTAGTTTTCTAAGTCACAGACGAAAATATGATGCAATAAGCAAGCGGCCTACCTCCCGGTACCACCCAATCAGAGGTCACCAAGCAAACATCCCGTAGGCACAAGAATCTACTTTAAATGAATCGACTATAGTAACGCATATTCCCCTTTGTGAGGACATATATCAATTGCATTCATTGTTGTCTAGTGAAATAACGTAACTTACCCTACATGGTGTTAAAAGTACTATTCCTAATGTGAGATTCATCCCTTGTGATTTAAGTAAGTAATAGTGGGAGCTTCTTTACTGGAAGATTATTATCTTGACACTCATTCTCCAGACGTGTGTATTTACCTTGAGCCTGGAAGCCACAGTTCCACCTTCACTGAATTCAACTGATTACGAAAGCCCTAAGAAGAGGTTTATTCGGTCATGTTGCGCCTATTTCATTTAGCATTAAATCATGACTGATTTTTGAGCTGCTGTTAATTCCTTGTAAATAATCCACTTGCGTTCATTTCACTTTTGTTGAAATTAGTTTTCCAGTAAGATTATCCAATTAATCCACGTGGCTGTATAATAAACTTATATTTTGTAATCCTAGGTTTTTTAGAGCATTGTTTGGCTTCAATTGGCAGAATTACGGCGTATTAGGTAGAGCAAGGCAATATAAATCCAGTTAATCGAGTGTTAATATAAAAAGCCGACCGTCCAACGTAACATTAATAATAATAATAATAAGTTTTTAATGTAGTAATCAATTTATTTTCAGATTTAAACGCCAACGTTTCCTCATCTATCGGGAAAAAGTAGTTTTTTTTTTTTTATTTCCGTATTGGTAATGCAAACTTTTCTGATCTAATTTTCGTGATTATATCAGATTTCCCCTCCTAACACAACGGAAGTAGCGTATATATATATATATATATATATATATATATATATATATATATATATATATATATATATATATATATATATATATATATATATATATATATATATATATAGTAGGCAGGAGAAGAGCGCAGGAACACATACACATCATTTGATACATTTATTGCCAACGCGTTTCTTGACCCATGGTCACATCATCAGGACATCTATATAAAAAGGAGCATCAGAGCACATTAAAAGAAACATATATAAAGCATATGAAAACTTAATATGGAAACTAAGTTAAACTTAAATACTGAATCACACTTAAATACATTTACACATTAAAACCAAGAAAGCTTAAAATGATCCTTAAAAAACTAAACTCAATAGAAGAAAAAATCAAGGTAAAAACGAACTTAAAATGAAGAGCAAGGCGCACCTCTCAAAATGACAGAGATAACACACTAAAAGAATAAGACACAAGAACAGAAAAAGAAGGCGGACAAATATAAACAAACAAGCCAGTTATTGCTATGAACAGGGGGGGGTGGGGAACAGCCGATAATTGGCAATTTAACGTAGGTACAATTCTCTTTATTAGCAGACTTTCCAAGAGAAGCAGTTCTCCAGGTTCCTTGACTTGGCCAATCATTTTGAAGTTGTCATATTTGATCGATGTCTTGCAACTTCTAGCGTGCGATCTTATATTGGAGAGTTCGGGATTAGACAATCTGCAGCCCGTACGATAACTCACGCCCATGTGAGAATCGGCCCTGACCTTGAGGAGACGTGTGTATATATATATATATATATATATATATATATATATATATATATATATATATGTGTGTGTGTGTGTGTGTGTATATATATACACACACACACACACATATATATTATATAAATATATTATAATAGATATATATATATATATATATATATATATATATATATATATATATATATATATATATATATATATATACGCTCTACTTCCGTTCTGTTAGGAGGGGAAATCTGGTATAATCACGAAAATTAGATCAGAAAAGTTTGCATTACCAATACGGAAATAAATAAAAAACAAAAAAAAACTACTTTTTCCCGTTAGATGAGGAAACGTTGGCAGTTTAAATCTGAAAATAAATTGATTACTACATTAAAAACTTTGATACACTTCCAGTCAGGAAGTGACATAAAAAAAAATAAACCT
>NC_061090.1:66209453-66219453 GCF_015104395.2 Macrobrachium nipponense | reverse complement strand
TATATCCGCAAAAATGTACTATTCATTATATTTATTGCCACATCCAATCAGTATATGCAGTCAGTCACCTACATGGAACTTGGGACACGCGCAGTAGTTTTCAAAATTGTTTGGCCCACGGGCCCTTTCACCATATGTCAGAATGTCATCTCCCCCTGCCTCCACACCCCCGCCACGCTTCCAAAATTGTCTGCCTCAAAAGGTACATTCCACATAACATACATATAATACTAAAAATCCTTGGTCACGATTCTCCCCACCCCACATCCCTGAAACTCTGACATTCCCCCGTCGGGGGAGAGGGGGAGGGGCGGGGGGAGGAATTCCTTCCTGGCTGAGAACCATTGAGCGTTCAAAATCCGACGAAGCAAAAATAGCTAAATTCCAGCAAAATAGAAATATTCGCATGGGAGCCATTCGGTACTGTAGAACTGGCCCAATGTCATTTCTGCCTTGTCAAGAAATAAAATCAAAATGAAATTTTGGTGCACGCATCATGAATACAGGGTATTGGTAAGCAAATTGAATAGAGGGTAAGCAAATTGGATACAAGGATTTGGTAAGCAAATTGGATACAGGGTAAACAAATTAAATACAGGGTTTTGGTAAGAAATTTGGATACAGGGATTTGGTAAGCAAACTGGATTACAGGGGTTTGGTTAGCAAACTGGATACAGGGATTTGGTAAGTTAATTGGATACAGGGTTTTGGTAAGCAAATTAGATAAAGGGTTTTGGTAAGCAAACTGGATTACAGAGGTTTGGTTAACAAATTGGATACAGGTTTTTTTTTTTTTAAGAATATAATTAGATACAGAGTTTTTACGAGCAAATTAATATCTTTTTAATTTTGCCACGTGAAAGCAAATTAATGACCACTGTTATGATCTTTATTTCAAGTTTTTAACCAGATAATTATGACTTTTTTCTTTGTTGTAAATTTTCGTCAATTTCAGAATGTTTCTAAACAAATTAATTCCTTTTTTTTGCCACACCCAAAAAAATAATTGATAACTACTATTTGCAGTTTTCAACAAGTCATTTATTTATTTTTTCACCTTTTTCAATTATACAAATTTTGACTAATTCCAGTTGTTCATAAAAAACCTTTTTTTTGGTCACATCCATACATAGTACCGGATGTTCATAAAAATATTAATATTTATTTGCTACTCAGACTGACAAAAGGGCAGATAATCGGACTGATAGGCTGCCATACACTCAGACTGACAACCGGGCTGATAATCAGACTGATAGGCTGGCAGATAATTAGACTGACAAACGGGCAGATAATCAGACTGACAAGATGGCATATACTCAGACTGAAATAAGGACAGCTAATCAGACTGACAGACTGACAATCAGACCTGGCAAACAGACAATCAGACTGCCAAATGGATTTTATTGGACAGAATCAGACTGACAAACCGACAATCAGACTGACAGATATGGAGAAGAAGAATCATGCGAAGGAACGAGAGAGACAAATAATGACGGAAATATTCAGAGCAAAAACCGCATAACACAACAACCCTAAGGAGAGAGAGAGAGAGAGAGAGAGAGAGAGAGAGAGAGAGAGAGAGAGAGAGAGAGAGGCAACCGGGAAAATATTCCCATAAGAGTCAAATACAGAATTTAATTAGTTTTTTTTTAAAGGCTCAACTCGGCGAAAGCAGAGATCGAGCTCGCTGGTATGTTTCGCAGTACAGCTGTGCAAACATCGTTCCGGGAAATTTAATTCAAATACGAGTATTATTTTTTTTTTCGCTGCGACACCGCATCATTTATTCAGGGATATGATTCCCGTGGGGGTGGGTTGGTGGGTGGGTGTGGGGGAGGGGGGGGGGAATTCGTGCAAACAGATATATGGACTAATGTGTTCATGTATATGTTTATGTATTTATGTATGTATGTATGTACGTACATATATATATATATATATATATATATATATATATATATATATATATATATATATATATATATATATGTGTGTGTGTGTGTGTGTGTGTATATATATATATATAATATATATATATATATATATATATATATATATATATATATATATATATATAGATATATATATACAGAACCTCATATCGGCAAAGTTCGCGCGCAATAATGTAATTAAGCATAGCGTGGGTAATCAGCATAATTACATTGAGCTAATTCTACGCCATATGCCACCGTGAGACATAATTCCTTACAATCGCATAAAAAAAGCGATGGAGATTCATGAATCATAAAAATATTCCGAGTTCCAGAGTCAAATTCTACACATTTTTACTTGACTAAAAACGTTAAACTCCACAGATGCGTCTGCTAGCTTTCCTACAAACTCTTCTTTATTGATCTGTTATTTTTATCAACCTGCAATTTCAACAACTATAATAAACACGTAATAAACGGATTTGATTCGAATACCATACAATAACCCTTCGTAATTCTCTTGCAAGTTTTTTTTTTTGTTTGATCACTCTCTGCAAAAAAGAAGAAGAAAAAAAAAACAGGATACATTCTTATCAGATTCGTCTATCGAATACCAACTAATAAGCTTGCGTAATTCTCTTGCAATATTTTGGCTCGATCACTCTACAAACTGCAAAAAAAAAAAAAAAAAAAAAAAAAAAAAACAGGATACATTCTTATCAGATTTGATTATCATCCACTGCATTTGCTAGTTGTACTGCAAACTTTTTTTTTCAAGTCTCTGCAATTTCGATTGACTAACCATCAAGTAAACTGTAAACAGACGAATTATATTCTAAATCTGGCCAATGGGGTTCTTAGTTCTCCTGCTGAATATTTTCATCACTCACTGCGATTTTCACTGGATAACCAAAACGTAAACTGCAAACTGCTAGTTTTTTCTGCGAACTTTTTTTCACCAGTTTCTGCAATTTCCATCGACTATAGGCAAAATATACTGGAGAAGACCTATATTACATACAAAACTTCCAAATGCGCCTGTTAGCTCTCCGATGAAGTTTTTTTTTTTTTTTTTTTTTTTTTCCACCAGTCTCTGCAATTTCGCCAGACTGTCACTGCACCGAACTGGAAACAAAATAATTAGGTTCGAAACTATCAAAACTGTTTTCAGCCGTCTCTGCAATTTGCACTAGCTGTCAATAAAATAAAGAGAAAACAGAAGCACTGGATTTGAAAATCAAACTGTTTTCATTAGTCTATGCAATTTGGACTGGCCATAACCTAAATAAACAGAAAGCAGAAGCAATGGATTCGAAACCAAACTGTTTTCAACAGTCTCTGCAATTTGAAACTGGCTATCTCTTAAATATACAGTAAACAGAAGCACTCCATTCGAAAATCAAACTGTTTTCACTAGTATCTGCAATTTCAACTTACTATCACCATAATAAAGAGGATACAGACTCATTCGATTCGAACACTAATTCAGAAAGACAATCATCACACCGCCGCCCAAAGCAACACCTGGGAATCCGAAACTCGTTCAATTAAAAGTTTCTCGGAATCTGATAGAGTCCGTCCTAATAAATCATTATTATTATTATTATTACTATTATTATTCCGACGTCTGCTCAAACCATCGTTAGTAGCGATTCACTCGACGAACTTTCCTTCTCAACTGCACTTCAACTTAACATGTCTCCCACCCTTCAAAGTTCGCGGAGCGCGAACTGTTTGGTTTTGCAGACAAACAAAAATCATATTCGACAGGTAGTTGGCGGTTTTGTACGTGCATCTGTAATTGTATCAACACGCATATGTAAGTGTAATCTAATTATATAATATATAAATATATATATATATATATATATATATTATATATATATATTGTATATATATATATATATATATATATATATATATATATATATATATCATACATATATATATATATATATATATATATATATATAAATATATATATATATATATATTATATATATATATATATATATATATATTATATATATATATATATATATATAAATTACTATATATACATATGTATATAAATATGAATACACACACACACAAACTCACACACACACACACACACACACACACACACATATATATATATATATATATATATATATATATATATATATATATATATATATATCTATATATATATATATATATACCTATGCACATACAACCATATACTCTTAACTATTCCAAAGACCATTAGTCTATACCAAACAAACGCAAACCCCGCCACCACCCGTACCACGAATGATCAGCTACGCATCAGCTGAACATTTAGTTTAAAACTAGAACTAATGCAACTTCCTCGCTTCTTGCAAGGAGAATAAATCCTCATTTGTCTCGGGACTTCCGAAGGACGCCCAATGTTTCCTGGGGCGCCTCGTTTTGGGATACATCTGTTTTCTTTAACGGAGTCTCTCTAGGTTATCTAAAGGAAACGCCATTTGTTTCCGGCTTGCTGGATTGGCCGAAGTAAATATCAGTATTGCCTTTGTGACTGTCTTCGAGTAAATGTATTGGTTCTGTGGTTCTTTTCACCATCCAGTGGGGAAAAGAAACAATTATAATCAAACCTCTTAATGAGTTAAAGTTGTATTTTAAAAATCTAATGATTTCATTTGCTTTGATTCTTTTATACCCTGCATGAAGTGTATTAAGTTTTTTGCTTCGTCTCAGTGAAATAAAAACGTTGGTTTTGCGTCTACGTAAGACATCACTAAATGCCTATGCATTACATGCTATTCATAGTTACGACGTATAATTTATATAACGCACACAAACATACATATATATATATATATATATATATATATATATATATATATATATATATATATATATATATCCAGGTTGAACAGGTAAAGGCATGTCTTTCACATGTATCGTTTATTCTTCCAACGTTTCACATCACATGATGCATCCTCAAGGCTGGAAAATTAAATACTATGAGTACTAAAACATCACTTATGTACATAAAAAATCTAAAAAAACATAAAGAATATTTGACATTTACACATAAAACAATTAAAATTAGTACTTGAAAGAAACACCTACCAAGATAACAGTTAAAAAGCGACAAAAAAGGCAGAGAGAAAATAAACATACGAAAAATGCCTTTTTAGTCGTTTTTTTAACTCATACCTTGGTAGTTGTTCTTTTCAAGTGCTCGTTTTAGTTGTTCTGTTTGTAAATGTCAAATATTCTTTATGTTTTCAGATTTTTTATGTGCATTAGTGATGTTTTAGTACTCATAGTATGTAATTTTCCAGCCTTAAAGATGTATCATGTGATGTGAAACGTTGAAATGATAAACAATACCTGTGAAAGACATGCCTTTACTTCTTCAACCTGGACGTTGGTCGGGCCTGCTACCCCTATGATTTTTCTATATAATATATATATATTTAATATAATATATATATATTATAATAGATATATATATATATATATATATATATATATGTATATATATATATATTATATAGATAGTGCCAGTAGTACAAAAGAAGATTAAAGTGCTCTTATATTTTTTATGATTATTCCTGTGCTTGTTGTTAATTACAAAGAAAAATTATCATTATAATACTGCCAATGTAATACTAACAATGTTTCCTGACATGCATAGTGAGTAGTCTCATATTGCCATGAATTGCATTCGTAGTGAATTAATGGAGGTACGTTATAATAATAATAATAATAATAATAATAATAATAATAATAATAATAATAATAATAATAATAATAATAATAATAATAATAATAATAATAATAATAATAATAATAATAATAATAAAACATTGGCGAGACAGTTCATTGCTGAAAACACCATCCATCAGTTACGTGCCACTGAAGCTGTCTCGGTGAAATAGGAATCTGGTTTGCTACAACATCATTATTTCCCGATTCTTCTATCGAATGATATATAAGTCCCGGGCTGCTTCGCAACGCCTAATGCTTCTCCTTCTCTTGACTGATCATCGCATCAAAAAGATTTGAGATGCTCGATCGTCTTCCGTTCCAATGATATATTAGTTCTAGGTACCCGGCGCTTTCTCTTCTCGCAAGATGAAGCAGGATTTCGGGTCTTTGTTGCGAGAAACTTGAAGCTAAAAAAATGAGGGAAGGTAGTCGTCCATCATGCGATGGAGGTAGACGAAGATATAAAAGGGTGATGTGAGTATCCTTTCAGAGACAAAAAGGGATCTGATAGACATATTTTAAGACATCTCCATCATGGTTATATTAATTGATTAATGTTACGTAAAACAACGTAAGGTATGTACTGAGTTCTCAGCGATATTCCGATTCATATTTGCAGACTCAGAAGTTTAAGCAAATCATTGTATTTTCTAAAGAGGAGTTGAACATTTATTTAAAATGAAAATGAATTGATTTTCTCTTCTTTATGTGTCTTTTAACAAATATTTATGACATTTTACTAGATTTGTCTAGATTCAACTGTTGCCCCTGGTTTGGCTGTGAACAGCAAATATCAGGGCACCCGTCCACATACGTGCCATAGTGGAAGTAGATTACCAGAAAAGTATTGGGGTTAACCAGTAAATTAGATATTAATAAATCTCTTTTTCCATCCATTAATGTTTTTTACTGTGATATTTATAATCTAATAATAAATATCATGGGGTTATGAACAGAAAAAAACAAGTAAAAAAATGCGCGAAAGTTACTTCTGCTCAATTAAGTTTTCTGTACAGCGTATAATGCTGTATGAAACCTTCGATGTGCTGCAGTATGAAACTCTCAGCCACGACCGGCTGACCGGGAAGCGCTCAGTAGCTCCTCAGATGCGGTCAAGTAAAGATGTGTCTACGGCAGGCACATCTAGTGGTGCCAGATGCAAGATCCATGGCTAACTTTAACCTTAAATAGAATAAGTACTACCGATGCTAGAGGGTTGTAATTTGGAATGTGTGATAATAGGATGGTGGATGATCACCATATCAATTTGCAGCCCTCTAGCCTCGGTAGTTTCTAAGATCTGAGGCTGAACGGACAGACAAAGCCATTTTACAAGTTTTACAGACAACTAAAAATCATGGAAATGATACACAGCGTTTAAATGGAGGTAAAAACATTAATAATTATAACACAAAGAAAGATGTAAAATATACAAAGAAATTAAAATTGTTCTTGGGATGCATTCAAAACCTGAATAACGCTTAAATTTTTTTCATTTTAAACCTGCACAACGTAATAAAACATTGTATTCAAAACTTGCATAACACATAAAAGAATATGTTGCTATATTGAAATCTTGAACAACGGATTTAAACATTGTTGTTGAAATGGACATAAAACTTGCATAACGCATCCAAAGAATTGTTGCAACGTATTCAAAACCTGCATAACATCCGAAAAAAATTTGTTGCAAAGTATTATATACCTTTTTTTGCATTCAAACCATGCAAAACGGATCCAAAAAGAAATTTTTGTTGCAAGGTATTCAAAACCTATAAAACGCATAACAAATTATTTTGTTGCATTCAAAACCAGGAAAACGTATCCAAAATATTGCTATTGCAACGAATTTAATCACAACAAATTGTCGTTGTAATGTCCTCAAAACCTGCATAACGTAACCCCCCGCCCCACCCCATCAAAATTTTCGTGATGCATTCGAAATTTGCATAATGCATCTAAAATTGCATTTAAAACCTGCATAGAACATCCAAAAATATTGTTGTTGCAATGTATACAAAACTTGCATACCGCACCCAAAAATATTTTGTTGCAATGTATTCACAAAATGCATACCGCATCAAAAACTTTTTCTGTGTAATACATTCAAAATCTCAATAACGCATAACCTTTTACATAAAAAATTGCTGCAAAGTATTAAAAAACTGCAAATAACACATGACATTACACAGACAAAGGACCCCATTCAGGAGAGGCATGGGACCATCCTACCTCGTTCCTTTGCATGAGGATACGAAGAACTCTCATTTGCATACGAACGCGAAGCGAAAACCATTCCTACTGTCTTGTCAGAGAGAGCGCCCCTAAATTTATCTCCGACTGGATTGGTCTGCGGTGCGTGATTTGGTATTAGGGCCAGTTTCATGCTCATCAAGCCATATACCCTCCTCCCTCCTTAATTCACCCTCCTATCTTCCTCCTCCATATAATCATCATCCTCTCCGACTTCCTTCTTCCTACCCACCTCCACAGCTATGTTTCGCTTACTCTCTGTGGGTTATTTAGCGTGAAAAAGAAGAAGAAACACAACAAGAAACGAAATCTATAGTTCTGCGATCTCTCTCTCTCTCTCTCTCTCTCTCTCTCTCTCTCTCTCTCTCTCTCTATTTAATTCTCTTTATTTAACTAATCTATCTGTAAGATACACAGAAACATAATACAATCAATTATCATTAAAAAACGAAATCTTTAGTCCAAAGGTCTCTCTCTCTCTCTCTCTCTCTCTCTCTCTCTCTCTCTCTCTCTCTCTCTTTTGATTCTCTTTATTTAACTAATCAATCTATTATGAAAATACGAATGTTTTTGTGCCAAGGTCTCTCTCTCTCTCTCTCTCTCTCTCTCTCTCTCTCTTCAACTAATCAATCTATCATGAAAAATGCGAAATTTTTCGTCCCAAGGTCTCTCTCTCTCTCTCTCTCTCTCTCTCTCTCTCTCTCTCTCTCTCTCTGTGTGTGTGTGTGTGTGTGTGTGTGTGTGTGTGTGTATTATATTCATACGCATATACATATTCAATTATGACCATAAAAATTGAGGGGAAAATGCTCTTTCGAAAAAAGGAATAGTTGAGAGAGAGAGAGAGAGAGAGAGAGAGAGAGAGAGAGAGAGAGAGAGAGCTTATCTCATGTAAGAATGTTAATTGCAATGAGGAAAGCGGGTTGAAATGGATACATTGCCTAAGGCAGCAGGAGAGTTTTAATAAAAAAATTACGTTCCACAATTACGGAATAAAATTAACTCTTCTCGATATGGGATTCCAGAGAGAGAGAGAGAGAGAGAGAGAGAGAGAGAGAGAGAGAGAGAGAGAGAGAGAGAGAGAGAGAGAGAGAGAGAGAGGTTTCCTTTTCTTTCAGGTTAATTATATAATTTTTACTGACATCGATGTTGTTCTTTGTACTATTTTTCTTTCCCTTTTTTTTCATTCAAACTCATTTATAACTAATTTCATGGAAAACAAAAATTACGAAACAACACAAAAATGAAAAATATGTTTTTGAATATGTTAGGATATGGGCGACAGAAATTCCTCATTTCATAAATGTTTGGTTTTTAAATGTTAGCATTCATAAAATAAAATTGCTAAACCAAAAAAATTCAATACTATGTTTTGGGATATGTTAGGATATGAGCAATACAGAATCCTCATTTCATAATGTTTACTCTTTTAATGTTAATATAACGAATGATCAGTGACTCATTTATTTTAGCCTGTTTCCCCAACAGCGACTCGAAAAATGTTTATACTCTAGACGATTTATGTCTGATAACAAAACATTCTACAAATATTTGAACTTCTGGAGTGCAAAGACGGTGCATTGTCCTCCACCTCATTTATGAAAGAGTAAAGAAAAGAACCTATAACTTCATTTGCTCTAAGTAACTGAAGAGATTATTGTATTTGAAAATTTGTTTGTAAACAAACAAATTTCCATACCCTTGAATTTACATACTCTTGTTTACAGCCAAAGCCCTTTGTCGCCATGATAATGAAAAATACACATACGGAAATTACCATTTTTCTTCCTACAAAATCGCATCTTATCGGGATTTCAGTAAAACGGAAAATAAATATTGCCATTTGCATTTCTCAGCTTGTTTGTCCCTAATCCCCGTGAAAGTCAGTTTTGAATTTCTCAAATTATATACCATTGGAGAAACAAATCCACAGTTATGTAAATGTACATATATTTGGAATTAAAAACTAATTGATAAGGGGAACCGAACAGATTCCCGAAAGCTATCCTTGCAGTTTTTAATTTTAAATATATGTACATTTCCATAACTGTGGATTTGTTTTTCCATTT
>NC_061090.1:66186953-66194453 GCF_015104395.2 Macrobrachium nipponense | reverse complement strand
TAATAATAATAATAATAATAATAATAATACCGTCTGGAATGTGATGGAAGTACTGGGAAATGTAATAAAAATAATAATAATAATAATAATAATAATAATAATAATAATAATAATAATAATAATAATAATAACACGGGACGAAATACCTTTCCATATATGATACGTATAAGGCATAATCATGCCCGTTAAGGTAAAACAATATGTTCACTAATAAATAGTTATTATTATTATTATTATTATTATTATTATTATTATTATTATTATTATTATTATTATTATTATTATTGGAAAATATTCTCCTCAATTGAAGACGAGAATCGAACAGGTTCCCGAAAACTATCTATCTAGTTTTATCTTGCTATATATGAACGTATACTTAACTGGATTTGTTTCTCCATTTTAAGAAACGTGTTTTTAATATCATTATTATTATTTTTGGTCTATCACAGTCCTCCAATTCGACTGGGTGGTATTTAAAGTGTGGGATTCCAGATTGAATCTTGCCTCCTTAGGCGTCCTTCACTTTTCTAACTATGTGTGCTGTTTCTTGGAGCACACTCTTCTGCATGAGTCCTGGAGCTACTTCAGCCAGTAGTTTTTCCAGATTCCACATACTATCATTATTATTATTTTTTTTTTTTTTGCTCTATCAAAGTCCTCCAATTCGACTGGGTTGTATTTATAGTGTGGGGTTCCGGGTTGCATCCTGCCTCCTTAGGAGTCCATCACTTTTCTTACTATGTGCGCCGTTTCTAGGATCACACTTTTCTGCATGAGTCCTGGAGCTACTTCAGCGTCTAGTTTCTCTAGATTCCTTTTCAGGGATCTTGGGATCGTGCCTAGTGCTCCTATGATTATGGGTACGATTTCCACTGGCATATCCCATATCCTTCTTATTTCTATTTTCAGATCTTGATACTTATCCATTTTTTCCCTCTCTTTCTCTTCAACTCTGGTGTCCCATGGTATTGCGACATCAATGAGTGATACTTTCTTCTTGACTTTGTCAATCAACGTCACGTCTGGTCTATTTGCACGTATCACCCTATCCGTTCTGATACCATAGTCCCAGAGGATCTTTGCCTGATCGTTTTCTATCACTCCCTCAGGTTGGTGCTCGTACCACTTATTACTGCAAGGTAGCTGATGTCTCTTGCACAGGCTCCAGTGGAGGGCTTTTGCCACTGAATCATGCCTCTTTTTGTACTGGTTCTGTGCAAGTGCCGGGCATTTGCTTGCTATTATTATTAATTATTATTATTATTATTATTATTATTATTATTATTAATTATTATTATTATTTTTTTTTTTTTTTTTTTTTTTTTTTTGCTCTATCACAGTCCTCCAATTCGACTGGGTGGTATTTATAGTGTGGGGTTCCGGGTTGCATCCTGCCTCCTTAGGAGTCCATCACTTTTCTTACTATGTGTGCCGTTTCTAGGATCACACACTTCTGCATGAGTCCTGGAGCTACTTCAGCCTCTAGTTTTTCTAGATTCCTTTTCAGGGATCTTGGGATCGTGCCTAGTGCTCCAATGATTATTATTATTATTATTATTATTATTATTATTATTATTATTATTATTATTATTATTATTATTATTATTATCATTATTATTATTATTATTGGTAAGTCAAAGAAACAATCTCAAAGAAAACGGTATATATTGTCCCATAATGAAGACGAAGGACAATTTAAACAATGCTAAACCCCTGTTCCTTGTTACTTTCCTTTCCTGCCTTTGCATTCAACTCAGAAATAAAGATACCACGTCCATCTCAGCCAATCCCCCCAGGGCAAGGGAATCGGCCATTAGAGAGAGAGAGAGAGAGAGAGAGAGAGAGAGAGAGAGAGAGAGAGAGAGAGAGCTGTTTAAGTATTCATTGCATGGAAGACACGTTTTATTGTTCTTTTAAAGGGCAGGGAGTTTATTGAGCTAAGGTGAGGAAGACTGAAATCAGCAGGAATGATGGAAGGCATAAATTAACGCTCCAGGAATGTCAAGAAAACGTGTTGATGCTATTCTTAGTTTGTTATATATTATACTATTACCACTATATTATTCAGAATATGACCCCTGTTCATATGGAACTAGCCAGCAGGGAACACCGACTTGAAATTCAAGTTTCCAAAGAATATGGTGTTTATTAGGAAGAAGTAAGATGAGGTAAAGGAGACCTCTCTTTTAAAACAACTATTAAGTAATCAATATAGATATATGCCTGTTTGTTCCTTTGTATTTATACGTGTGCTTGTTTTTTTCTTGAAAGAGTGTAAAATAAATTTTGTGACAATATATATGGTTTGTTTTATACAAACAGAAATAAAGAGTACATGAATACTCACGTCTACTAACACTACGTTGGGGCATTAAAAGAGAGGCATTGTATGGAAGGGAGACTAGGATTAAGACCAACAGTCAAGCGCTGGGACCAATGAGGTCATTCATAGCTGAAAGGGAAATTGATGGTAGTAAGGTTCTAAAGACGTAACAGAAGGGAAACATCGCAACGTTGCACCATGAAACAGCATATAGGAGAGGGTGGAAAGACGCATATAACAAAGAATATGAACGGAGGTACGGTAAAAGGAATGAAAGGGAGTCGCAGCTACGGGTCGTAGGGACTGCAAAGAAACTTAGTTAGTGCCTACAGAGCACCGCATGAAGTGCACTGACGATACTAACCCCTCGGGGGTAGTTAATAGAGTAAAATGGGTTTAACTATACTCTGTTTTTTTCCATCTGTCCATCCGCCTGTGGTGTTTGCGCATGGTAACTTTAAATAATATCCTATTTCGAATATTACCGGTGTAATTCGCATACAGTAAATTATTAAAACACTTTTCAGTTGCAAATGTACACCCAGATATCCTTTTATTTACCTAAAACTTACACATAGCGTAACTATTTAAAGCCCGGGACGCAGTGTTACCATGCGAAAACACCACAGGCGGATGGACAGATGGAAAAAAACAGAGTATAAAATTGATGGACCAAAATTTATCAGCAAAACAATCAAATATACCGACTAGTCTTTCCTTACCATAATTTGGAATATTAATAACAAATAATAATGAATTCGCGTCGTTTAGCTCATTCTTTATAAAACAATCCATCGATTTCCTAAAATGAAAATAGTGCTGAAGAATGAAACCACAAAGTTACGTAATACTTGCAGTCAACAACAAATGGACATCGTACGTTTAAGCAAGAATGTATATCATATATCTCTAAGCAACTGAACTACACTTGCTCAAAAAATTGACTAATGCATGATTTTAAGGGTAGAGAGACCAGCTTATGATATAGTATATATATATATATATATATATATATATATATATATATATATATATATATATATATATATATATATATGTGTGTGTGTGTGTGTGTGTGTGTGTGTGTGTATATATATATATATATATATATATATATATATATATAATATATATATATATATATATATATATATATATATATATATATATATATATATATATATATATATATATATATATATATATATATATATATATATATATAGATAGATAGATAGATAGATAGATAGATAGTAGATAGATAAGCAATAATGTTTATATGCTAAAAAGTATTTTATACGGAAATTTGGGAAATTTGTTTCGACGCCAAAATGTATATAATGAAATCAGTATTCAGCAGATCCCTTTTAGGACTACGCCCTATACAATTATTTACGAGCGAATTCGAAATGGAAATTATTCATAATGAAAAACACGGGTCTTCGCTGCAAGTGTTAATCAGATGAATTAGTGTTTAATGAACGAAGCCTTTTTAAAGTAACCAAATTATTCCAGACTTCATTAACGCTTTTCATATCTTTTTTTTATACTGTAACTCATTTTGATAATAATATTGAAGTATATTTTTACAATGTTATTTTTTTTAGGAATGTAATACATACTAGATGCATGAGTCATTTAGCATTTGAGTAAAATTTTTTTATGTTTTTGCATAAATTACAATTGCACATTATATATTATATATATATATATATATATATATATATTATATATATATATATATATATATATATATACATATATAATATATATAATATATATATATATTATAATTTATATATATATATATAACACGTACGTATGTATATATACGTATTATATTATATATATATATAATTTATATATATATATCTATATTATATATATATATATATATATATATATTATATTTATTATTATATATATATATATATATATAATATATATATATATATTATATGCGTGTGCGTGTGTGTGTGTGTGTGTGTGTGTGTAGTGTGTGTGTGTGTGTGTGTGTGTAAATATCCATTTAGTACTGCAGCATTTGCACAAAAGCTACACCTGATTCTCTTGTCCGAGGACATCCTAAGGGGTATACTAAGTATTTGTATGCAGACGGGGAAAGGGTGCAAGAAATTTCCTTTAGGATACTTAGTCGAATGTATGGGGGGTTACAGTTAAGTACTTGGTTTTCAAGAGGTCTTTTGGGAGTCCTTTAATAGAGAGAGAGAGAGAGAGAGAGAGAGAGAGAGAGAGAGAGAGAATGATATTACTTTATCCATTCTTCTCTCAATTTCGTTGTTAAGAGAAAGTGGATCGTTATGTGTGTGGCTTTAAGAGAGAGAGAGAGAGAGAGGATAGTATTTTTCTTGCCTCATGCTTCTCTTGATTTTCAAGACAAAGTTGATCGTATATTCAGAGAGGGAGAGAGAATAATTATTTCCCCTCTTCCACGTTTCTCTCAATAATGAGAGAGAGAGAGAGAGAGAGAGAGAGAGAGAGAGAGAGAGTTATATTTCTTTCCCCATACCATTTCGTACTCAATCAAGGGGAAGCAGATCGTTCAAAATTTCGCGATAGCTGATTTTCCTCATCGTAAAGAAAAACACAGACAGAAGTTAGATAACTGATAAAATAATTGAAGTCCGTGATCCACCGCACTCAGGAAAAGCTCACTCATTAAGGGCTCTGTCGACGCCTTCATGATGAATTCTGGATGATGTGGTGAGCTGCTTGTCCGTCACTGGGACGAACCCAACGAGGGAGCTGCAATCGAAGTCATGAATTCGACGATTGGTTATCATGTCAGAGATGACACACCGCGATTTGATTCCGCGTGTGGGGGAGTGAGGAGATGGTTTGGGGGTGGGGGAAGAGAAGGGGAGGGAGTGATAAGGGATGGAGGGGAGAGGATGGGTAGGGTGAGAGGGAGGGGAGATGGAGGGATGGGAATAGGAAAAGAGGGGAGGGGATGGGGCTGGTAAAGGGAGGAGAGGGGATAGCGAGGAGAGGGGAGGGGAGCAGAGGGGGAGATGAGGGAGGGGAGCGGTTGGACACATAATATTTCTGAGATTATTTACTTATTTATCTGAAATACAAAATTTAAATTTCATTACAGTTATCTGGGAAAATTCTCATTATTAGTATTTTAAATAAGTTTCCATTATTTGATTTCTTTCTATGACGATATAATTCTTTCGATATAATTATTTTTCATGTAATTTCAGTTTCTTCCTTTCAAATAATTCTTCACTTTGATATTGGTACCTTTTTATGCTTCTCCTTGACGATTATTTTTTCATTTTGATAATCCTTTTATCTTATACAGATTACTTAATTACCAATATGTTTTCGTTGTGATAATTCACTTCCATAAAATGTTCGTTTTGTCTTACACATTAGACTCTCATTTACATAAACAATTATATAACGTATCGGAAATAATTACTTCAGTTTTTTCCTTCGTATATTCTCGACTTTGAGTGCTATGAGAAAAAAAATAATTTTGATGACGCGTTACTTTTTCGGAATGGAGATTAGGGGAGTAAAGGAGGTTCCCCTCTCTCTCTCTCTCTCTCTCTCTCCACGTCCGCGTCCTAATGGAAGGGAGATTTAACGAGATAGGGGGGGACATTGCACAAGATTCATGTTTTGGTGATTTTTTTCAGTCCTTTCCTAAATGATTAAAAACGATTTTGACTCATTATCGTATTTTTAACAATTAATCATCATTATTACAATAATACAGATTGTATTTTTGAACATATATTTGTGAATTTAATTTTTTATTTTTAATAACTGATCTCGTTTTTCTGTAATTCCTATTGCCTCCAATTACTTCTTTCAAATGGACACCATATTCTTTTGGTAGCTTGAATTTCGAGTTAATGGTCCCAGTAGGCTTAATAAATATGAATAAGGTTCACCTTCTGAATGATTATAATAATAATAAAGTAAACATCTCCAATTACTGTGAGGTTTGAAACTATATGTAGTGGAAAATATACTTTCATATAGAAAACACTCGTTTTGGGAACTGGTAAAAATTAGTGAAAGGTTCCTTACACCATAATCTATCTATGTCGAAAAAAACTGAGGCTTTTAGAGAAACTCATTTCCGGCTGACTGGCGCAGTCCATTACTGCGTTTCATGCCACTAAACTTCAGAGCTCAGTTTCATAAAGAATTAACTTCATCATTTCCAATTGCCAAAATGAATGTGCTACCTTCGCTACATTTTTTTTTTTTAAGTTGCTGACTCAGTCTAACTTCCGAGCATTTTTTTTATTTTTTTTTTTATTTCTTTTCGTGGATTGCATTCGTCTACTTGTTTGAGATGCAAATGACCCTTGTAGAAACGGTTTTTTAATTTGGTGTTCCTGCTTGTCTACTTTTCTTGATATTTGCTCAAAGGTAAATCAGTTTTAATATAAAATTACTCAACCGAGTGCAGTACTGGCTGGTACCTGGCTTATTATGATGTTGATCGCGCGAGGACACACGCGCGCACTCACACACACACACACCCATATATATATATATTATATATATATATATATATATATATATATATTATATATATATGTATGTACACTACGAAATATATAATCAAAACATGTTTACCCAGCACAGATGTAATGCTTCCAGCTGTCATAACAAACGAAAGAGTTCCCTTTCAAAGGATAACTAAGATTAAAAAAAATCTGTCTTGCTTAATGTTTGCGAAGGATTTTTGCAATTGGAGTTTTGTGATTTAAATTTCAACGACGTTAGAAATAGTTTTCTGTAAAATCGATTTTACTATAAAAAAAAACATTTCGTGTCTTATTGTATTTCGACACAAAGCAACTTCGAACCAATGAAACAATTTAGAACGAACTGTTAAATTGACGAGCCATCTATTTTGTGAAACCGGAAAAAAATCAAGTCACAAAATTTACAATTACATCCTCCCTGCTTTTACATCCTCTTCATTCAAGAAGTCGAAGAACTGTCACAATCCTGACACATATCATCTAGCTAAGAATATCACGAGAGGAAATAACCGCCCAATTTCGCTCTCGGCAATTATCTTCGTCGCGTATCCTGTTAACCTTTAATCGGCGAGATGGATCCATTTCCCGTCTCAATTTAGGACAAATCCGGGCTGAATTTCTTTTCCAAGGGAGATGAGCAAG
>NC_061090.1:66169453-66181953 GCF_015104395.2 Macrobrachium nipponense | reverse complement strand
CTAGCAGCAACGATTTCGGGGACCAAGAGAAATATATTGTAGTTCTAATTATTTGTATTGATTTTTTTGTTCCTCTGATAAACATAATTCATCAGCTAATATGTCAATAAACGACCATGAAAAATGTATAGTAATTTCGAAAGCCAGCAGTGCTAACCAGATTTATTTTATTTTTTTTCTTTTATGTAATGTCAATGTTAGAGTTAAAGACTGCATAGATCTACACATCGGAGGGAATACGGAGGGAATACTGCAACCAATAGGCCATAAGGTTAAAGCGATGTTCCGTCAGTACTAACGAGATGAAAGTATAACACTCGTTATCCTACAACCACACACATTTGTGAACATAGGCGTATTTATATATATATATATAATATATATATATCTATATATATATATATTTATAGATTATATATATATATATATATACTTTTAAGCTCCAAGTGGTCAATCGCCGAAAATTCTAAGAATTCCCAGAGAGCCCCTCCCCCCAACCCCCATCTGATATCACTGAGGAAAATATCGGGGAAGTTTTCCGCTTGACTGAAAACTTTTGAAAACTTTAATGAACCTTCTTCGGCCACAGTTGTCCACCTAAAGGGACATAGCGATTTCAGAGTGAAAGCAATAATTTTCTCCAAATCTAAGAGCGTTTGTAATACTGATATTTCTTATTATGAACCATTGGTACTTTGTAGTAATGTTTCAGCCGCGTTCACAATGCCACTTTTCAGATTAATGTTTGCTTGTTTGTTTGTTTGTTTGTATGGTGTTTTTACGTTGCATGGAACCAGTGGTTATTCAGCAACGGGACCAACGGCTTCACGTAACTTCCGAAGCATGTCAAGAGTGAACTTCTATCATCAGAAATACACATCTCTGACCCCTCAATGGAATGCTCGAGAATTGAACTCGCGTCCACCAAAAGTGGCAGGCCAAACCGACCACGCCACTGAGGTACCTGGATATGCAGTATCACTCTTTCTCAATCAAAATATGATATATACACACACACACACACACACATATATTTATATATATATATATATATATATATATATATATATATATATATATATATATATATGTGTGTGTGTGTGTGTGTGTGTGTGTGTGTATGTATATAAGAAATACACTGTTGATGTTTGAAAAAAGAAAAATTTTGTTTTAAAGGTTAGAGTCCTTTTACTAAATGTGTCGGTTCTCATATGCGTAAAGACAAGAAAAAAATAAAGAGGTTTTGAACCCTAGCGAAAACGTTTTCTCATGTTGTCAAGAACTTATGTTAAATATTTATAAACCGATTAAAATCACTGATTCCAATTTAGGAATGAGGATTCATGCGTCTTTTTATACAAATAGATGAAATTACACAATAATACAGAATTTCAAAATAATGTCATACATAAAAAAGAAAAAAAAACTTTTATTAGCGAGTTTCCTACCTACAGGAAATCCAAAAGTTTTCCTAACTACTTTAGAGTAAATAAATAGTTTTTTTTAATTTTTTTTAATTTTTTTTAACCAAGCGTCCCCTCAGGTAGAGAAACTTACATGAAGTTTTTTTACTTCTACCTTCGTAACAGCCCAACCTGTGCAGGATTTGAAACATTCGTCACGACAGTTTATCGAGTATAAAATAAAAAAAAATAAAAAAATAAAAAAAAAAAATAAAAAAAAAACCGGCAAGATGGAGCCTAGAGAGGCAAAAAAAAAAAAAAAAAATACCCAGATGGATTTCATATTTACGGAACCGTTTCGAGTCAATTCCTGTTCTTTATGACACACGTGTAAAAGCGTCGTCCCATGCTTTTTTTATGATAAGAGAGAGAGAGAGAGAGAGAGAGAGAGAGAGAGAGAGAGAGAGAGAGAGAGACGAGACGACAGAGACAGAGACAGAGAGACAGAGAGAGAATAGTATATATATATTATTATTATATATATATATATATATATATATATATATATATATATATATATGTGTGTGTGTGTGTGTGTGTGTGTGTGTGTGTGTGTGTCTAATTAGTTTATCATATATACAAAGTACATATAAATGTATATATATATATATATATATATATATATTATATATATATATATATATATATATATATATATATATATATATATATATATAGTATATATAATTGTATCAATTCCATTGATACTTATGGAAGATTACAGTAACGTTTCACTAAATACGCCAAAAATTTCCCCAGGTCAAAATCTTCCTTATGTAGCCGTTCAAGAAATCGAAGAAAGAAGCAACTGCACTATGGTTATATTCTACGGATAATAAAAATCATATGTCATTACAATTGCAACTAGTTTGTCAAGTACTACTACAATCTGAGTTTCATTGTTTCAGTACTTTAATCTCTCTTTTTTTTTATATATTATAAGAGAGAGAGACAGAGAGAGAGAGAGAGAGAGAGAGAGAGAGGGGGGGAGAGAGACAGAGAGGGGTAAAATTTTAAAATACATGGCATATAATATTTTAATAGCAACAGATCCTCTTCCCCGGATTGATTTTGCATATATTAATGTACACGTATATAATAATATGTTGAGACAAAAATTTCATATTCCATGAATATGAAAATTCTCTCTCTCTCTCTCTCTCTCTCTCTCTCTCTCTCTCTCTCTCTCTCTCTCATCACAGACCATCCAAGATTAGAAGATGCAAAATATACCGGAAGATGCATTAGAAATTCTCTGGTAGACGTTAGAGGTGTCTCACACTGAGACACCTGGGGAAACCCGAACGAGCAGTAAGGTTTGTGAGGTCTCTCTCGCTTTTAGCCTTGAGAGTGTAACAATTTCGTCACGAAACTCGTCGGTGTATATATATTAGGGCTTGTGCCTTGTATGATAAGGCGCCCTATGAGGTAATGTTAGACTTGCGATAATCTATACGCTAAGTCGGTTGGTATTGCACTTCCATCTTCAATGGAGTGTCTTGGGGTTTGTAGATCACTTACGAAGTCGGTATTATCTTGTTTAGATACGGTTTTAACAATAGGCACGGATGTTTCTATATTTTTTAGTCTAATTAATGGTTCTTTGCAGTACGGTGCGGGATTTTCGGGATAATGCGTCAGCTATGACAATTGCTTTCCCAGGTAGATATCTTATCTTGGCTCCAAAGACCTGAATGATCATTTGTCACCGAGTTCCCTTTGGACTGTGATTAAAGCCTTTGAAAAACTCGGTAAAGGACTCATGTTCAGTAAGGACTTTATCAGGATAGCCATAGATTATGAACTTAAGATGTACTAGTGAGTTAAAGATACATAGCCCTTCCTTGCCTATTACTGTATATTTACTTTCAGAGGGCTTTAGTTTACATGAATAAAAAGCTATGGGAAAGAACTGTTTATCATATTGCTGAAGTAGTATCCCTCTTACCCCTTGGTCTGAGGCGTCTGTTGCAATAAAAAAAAATTCCTTATTTAAATCAGGGATTTTTAAGTTAGGTGAGCTGCATTATTCCGCTTTTAAGATATCGAACGCCTGTTGATGCTTTTTAGACCATAATAAATCTACGCTCTTCTTCGTAAGATCTGTTAAAGGAGCTGTCATGATTGAAGAGTTACATATTTACATACGATTGTAATACCCACTACAGCGCAAAAGTGCTGTATCCCCCTTTTACGTTAATAGGTACCGGAAAGTTATGATTAGCCGACACCTTACCATGGACTACTTTAAGACCTTGACTAGACACATAAAACCTAGATAAACATGTTCGGTTTTTAAAAACTCACATTTAGATATTTTACTCTGAGACTAGCTCTAGTTTATGTGAATGTACTTCTAAGGTATTAAGAAAATTATAAAAGATCATCCATATAGGCATGTAGGTTATCCCCTAAAAGTCTCCAAACACTATATTGTAATTGGGGTGCAACGTAAGCCGGAGGCATACGTAAAAATTGATAATGTCCCCTGAGTGTGCTGAAAACGGTGTATGAGGCACAATCACTTAGGTAATGGTATCTGGTAAAAGCATTTAAGTAAGTCCAAGTTGGTGGAAAAAATTTATCCTAACCTAACAGAGATAAGATGTCGTCGGTACATCGCACTGGAAACTATCGGAAGTCGTTTCCTTGTTTAAGCGACAGAATCTACGCAGATACGCCAAGTCCGATCTTTTATGGCATGACATTTGAGGGAAAAATTATATGGGCTTATTTGATTTCCTAATGACTCCTATTACTAACATTTTTCAACTTCGTCAGTTATCTCTATTTTGAAATTTCATTGAGAATCTATACGAAGGTACGTAAATAGCTTTGTTTCCTTAGACCGTGTTTTGTGTTAAATTACATCCGTTTTTTCCCAGAGATCACTCGCTAGTGGAGAAACTTCGTGGTATTCAGATAAAAGATAAAAAAAGTTTCTGCTGAATCATCTCTGCTTGAATGACTTTACTGATGTTACTTTGGATAGAATATAAGAGAGATTCATCCACGACAGATTGGGCGAGATTAAAAATTAGCAACAATAAAAAAAAATGCGATATTTATATGTATAGGTTTTTGTGGATTACTATATTAACTTGCTGTGAGTCAACCGTGTCTAGGGCTTTGTTCGCGGAAATCGTTATATTTCAGAGTGTCGGGAAGGATTAAAATTTCATTTCCCAGCAAAGTCTTTTTACACGCACTAAGACATTCGAGGGTGCATGCTTCTCGAGATTTTGCGTGCAACTACGACTGCGGTTGTGGGAGAATTCTGTTGGGTCATTTGAACAATGTTACGATTTATGAGACAAATGTATAGTTCCTCTATATAAATTATTATTTGATTAACTGTCTCTTTTTGTTCAAACGGATTTCAATATGTTTGAAGGTTATAGGATTTTCATTTGATAAAACACGCCTTATTTTGCAGGATGTAAGATAATATTTTGTATACCCCTAGATGAATCTTACAATTACACTAGATACAGATCAATGTTTTTTATAACTATAGAGGTATCTGTAAACGCTCGCTTATCCAGACTTCTCATTAGGGAAGTTCGAACAACAGACGGTGAGTCCGTAAATACGGATATTACGTGTACTAAAGGAATAAACAAGATATTCTAATTTTTACGGCGCGTACAGTAGGGCTTTATCCACCACTACTTATAATAACTTATGTATTAAAAAAAAAACGAAAACCTGCTCTGATTACTTTTATACAGTCGTGTGTTTCATAGGAAAATCCTTTTTAATTCAAAAAGATATTGGCATGTATAAACCAACATCGCTGTCCCCACTCTGCTAGAGTCGCTTATTGTGTGGAATTTGCTATGCTTTGAACACTTCGGCAGTTTTTTGACTGACCTTGACCGCTTGACTAGGTGACACAGTCACCGAGTTTGCTTGTTTGATTCTGAACGGGCTACTGTTTCTATTTCTTTTTGTAATAATTAGGATCCTTCTCTTTATTACCATCGGCAACGTATTGTTGTGTTTTTTAGCATTATGTTGCTGGTTACGTATAAAGCAATGAATGACGAACTATTAGGAACTGAGGCGATTACTAATAAGACAAGTTATCTCTACTGTATTCAATATTAACTGTTTGTACTTCATTCTTTGCTAAAATTTGAATAGTGAGGGATCCTGGTCAGCGCATTTAGCCTGATGAAAGTTTTTTTTATAGGCATGTTATTCCTTGCAATCCAGCCATATTTTTAAAGTTAAGTTGAGTCATGAGGTTCCGTTTTTTATATAACTCAAAAAACTCAAGGCTAAAACTGCGATCGGGACTTGCAAAGGAGCATTTATTGTCATGACCCGAAATAGTGTTACCTCTAATTTATCTAGATTTGTACGGGTGTTCCACTTGTTTTTGTGTTTTCTAATCACTATGGTGCCTAACGACCCTATCCATGCATCTGTATAAATACAGACGTCCACTGCGTAAACGCATATTCACTGTTTATATGATTTGTTACGTAAGGGATTAATAATCACCCCAAAATGATAAAATTAACATAGTATATGATTATGATATTTCAGTAGAACTTCTGGAAACAGACACTCAAAGATAAAAAACTCGCAGTAGCGAAATCTCAATGATGTAGATAATTTCTGTAAAAAAGTAAGATTAAGAATGTCTCGTAACTTCAGCCACAGGAATAACGAAATTCGACCTGCAAAGGAAACACTCAAAGTTACTCCAAATGAATAAAAAATTGTACTTAGCTTGCTTTTGTGGGAAGTCACGGTGTTCCGATAATGACACACGGCTTGGTCCTCCTTCTCTATTTAGCAGATGACCTGGTTTGGCTTCAGTTTCTCCCGTGCGCGTTGTTTCGATGATTCGAGCCCTTGAAAGATCCGATGCTGCAGACTCGCTCGGTTTGTTTCTTGCAGCGCCGGAAACGCTCACTAACGATGTTTTCTTGAATGATTCTAATGAGAGACGAAGCTTGCGTTGCCGTAGGAAAAAGACACGTCGGTTTTGTTTCTTGAAGTTATTCACTAAACGATGATACTAAGTTGGTTGAAGAATCTGTTGCTTTCGTCGTCGTTGAAGAGTTCTTATTGTTTTCTGAAGTCACTCACTAACGATGATACTAGGTTGCTTGAAGAATCTGCTGCTTCCGTCGTCGTTGACTTCTTATGATACATGATTTATTATTCTGGTTTTTTCTTCGTAGGACGTTGTAGAGTTCTTCTGGTACGCTGGCCACCAATATTAGGGCTTGTGCCTTGTATGATAAGGCGCCCTATGAGGTAATGTTAGACTTGCGATAATCTATACGCTAAGTCGGTTGGTATTGCACTTCCATCTTCAATGGAGTGTCTGGGGGTTTGTAGATCACTTACGAAGTCTGTATTATCTTGTTGGTTATTACGACGATGTGTTAAACTCATGGTGAGGAGGTTCTTGTAGAAAACACGAAGTATGAAAATAGATATATTCTTCTGAAAATTTACATGGTGAAGATCAGATATGATTGTACAAGTCTTCTATGACGATAGCTTGATCGCTTCTGCCAATGATGATGATTAATTCTACTCTCTCTACATGATAAAGCTTAGGTAAAGAGGTACAGGTCTTCTAATGACGACAGCTAACTCTCTTCTGCAAGAAAATTCCTTAACCCAAGAGATCGCGAGCATTGAATATCTGGGTTGGAGCGCAGAACTGTTACAAAACTGAACAAAGCAAGAGTCAACAGACATAACCCAAAACAATAAACACTTCGAAACGGAAACAGGGTCAGTGGCTAGGCAAAAACAATAAACACTTCGAGCAGAAACCCTAAAGCAAAAGTACATTTAAAGTATGTGTATCAGAATAAGGTAATCAAATGTAATATTATATGTAGGTCTGTGACGAGGAAAACCCGAAGAACACAGCAGATGACTAACGACCAGGTATTAGTAATAATCTCTTTCATACCAATCGTCATAAACTGGTTGCATTCCGTCATCCAGGGTTCCCTACTATGTCACAGAAAGCCAAATCACTATTTTACTGGCCTACAATGCTTACAGATATAAAAAGCACATAACTAATTGTAACACGTGTCATGAAAACAAGGGATACACTAAGACACCTGTCAGTTTAGGAGCCTATCCTGTGCCAAATCAATCCTTGAAAGAATATACGTAGAATTATTAACAGAATTACGAGTCTGACAGAGGAATAAACACTTCTTAGTGTTAATAGTTGGCCTTGACACGTTATATAGCATTAATAGCACTAAAACAAACACCGCAATTGAGTGCGTTACGAATATATTTATGAGTGCTAAATCAGTAAACATGGAATTCAACACATGATAATCTGACTCGGGTGGTAAATAAACATAATAATCTCCTTAACACGTTGTGTGAATTCCTTTCCATTAAGAAAACCAATATATATTTTATCACCCAGAGTCAATCGGTTTGGTAGAATAACGGATAATTAAATAAAAAAAGTGTCAATGTCTTACGAGTTACAACTCGTGATATTGGATCCGAACTGGATTATAGCGGTTCTCGGCGGTTTGGTTTTTTTTTTAAAATACCTTTATCAGTTATATCTTGTATCTATAGAATTAATGCCGCAAGTAGCCTTATACGGTACGCTGCTAGAACACTTTTCCACATATTCAAGCCAACCATTAATTTATCAATATATATAAATAAATATATATAAATAATATAGGATAACAATGGAGTCAATATAATACACTCCGTAAGAAGTCGGAAGGGTTACAATTTATAATAAAAAAGGAATCACGATAAAATCAATAAGCAAAACGTAACCATAGATAATTAAATATCCAAATATATATGCGTAAAGATTTGAACTCTAACTTAACGCTTTAGTAATGACAAATAAGCTAAAAGTTCAAACACATATCCAAAATCTACTGACATATTGTCTGTCCCGGTGATTTATATTTGTAGTCAAGGAAAAAAAAAATTAATAAATAAAAAAATAAATAAATTATAATAAATAAAATAAAATAAAAGAGATTTTAAAGTCAGGAAGTCTAGAAGTGAAAATGTTATCTATGAAATAATCCTATATGAATTTCTATACAGGGCTAATAATAATATATAGAATTTGTATGGAAACCTTTTTCATATAGTTTGAATAAGGAATATTTAATTTAACATAATTACAATTATGCAGATTTCCAACATGAAACTAATATATTGTTCAATTTTGGTACTGTTTTTTTTTTTTCAGACATTCTTTTCGTGTGGGTCGAGTATTAAAAGATAATAAATTTATCCTAAAGTCGTATTTATTACAGCAAGTAACGTAACTCTTAGCTGGCTGAGAGCAATCTCCTGCCAAGTGACGACGTCATCATTGCCGTATCAGCATTTGTTCCTTTTAACCTCAATAATATGCTTACACAGGCTTCATCTGTGTGTCGTCTCTGCTTGCAAAACAGATTGACTGGAGAAAGGAATGCTTAGCCCGAACTTCTCATGGGCAAGGCAGACGTTAGGTAGACGTATCTATCCGTATGCGCAATGCAACTAAGGAGTTGCAATCATTTTAAAATTAATAAACAAAATAAGCAAATAGAATTTCTATAACAACAAAATGAATTAATTTTTTTCTGAACCTCATAGACATTTAGAAGTATCAAGATATGTATAAGAAATATTTACTGGCAACATTAGCCTATTACAATTCAAGTAAAACATTCATGGGAAAATGTCACATTTTTTCTTGAAAAACCCAAGTTTATTTAGAAATTAGTTACATAGTGGGTTTTTTTCGTTGCATCTCCTACCTATTAATAAAGTTTTTAAAAAAATTAACCTCAGAGGATGCGCGCGAGAATATTGAATATGAAACTTTTGTTAGGGCACATAGAATCATGATTAATATTCTCTTTGACTCTTATGTTGCCTGGCAATCTTACAAATAGCTCCGTTTTCCACTTCTTTGTCTAGTAACTTACTACCAGTAATATCGAATTTTCTTTGAGATTCGTAATGATATCTATTTATTTTTTATAATTATGGATATTTTTACAAGTCATCATAGACCTGGATAGGTTCACTCATTGTTAATGCCATGGATAAAAAAGTTTGTACAGCGGACTCTTTTGAATTCCAAAATATCAGCGAATTCATGTGGGTTAAGTCTGGTCTAAATGGCTCTCTCCCCTCCCCTGTATTTGGATGTCGTCTGAATTTACTTTGCCCTTGTGACAAGTATAATTTCACTTGCAGGCTGATTAATGGAACCTGGTTACAGTATCCTGCAGTACGAGAGTTTCACATCGCAACTTCAAAAAATCGTTCGTCGCAGCGGACGACTACAGTCAAGTAACAACCGCCTACAATGTGAAAAGAATAAGCACCATCATGGACTTCTTCGACCGACACCGTATCTCGTCGTTAATCTCGTTTGTGATGCGAACGCTCCGGCGGCTGTGGAGATCGACTACAAAAGGGACATACTTCCGACAATTACGACCCGAAGGATATTCAACTCTACTTTGCTGGCGAAGGACTCGTGCTGGGGATGTTTTTTTTATTCATCGCGAACGTAATCGTGTAGCTTAGGATGCAGAATAAGTATGAGCGCAAAAATAGAAACGTTGGACCCGCCCAGGCAAATTTTCCCCTTGTTTTAACCCTGTGAAATAGGCCGTTTCATTGGGCTATGGGTGGTTGTCTGGAACTGTGTAATGGACGAAAAGTTGTTCGAACGCTAGTTAAAAGTGAAGTAGTATAACCTCGGTCATGTATCCTATATATATAAAGCATCATGTATCCTATATATAAATGATCATAAATAACAGAATCGAAATATATTTTTTGCGTGTACGCACTAGGAATCTATATATAAATGATCATAAATAACGGAATCGAAATATATCTTTGCGTGTACGCAATAGGAATCTATTTAAAGTGCACAGATATTAATCATAATTATATGAATCCATATACATATGTATTAACAAATCAGGTAGCCTATAATCAATCTGTTACCTTTTATCTTACCAATATCTGCAGGTATTTATGAGTTAGTATATGAATTAAAGAATCAGATATATAACATTTAGCATAAAAATCAACGAATCAATCAGCATAAACATTAATAATTTTATCAATTCATATATGAATTTTTTATCAGTTAAAATATGATTTTTATCATGTTAATCTTCATTCTATGCACTTATCAGAGTACATTAGTATTTTCTGTAGCATAAGTATCTTAAAGAGATGAAGTGAAAAACTGTATCATTATATATCACGTGATCACTATTAATTACCAATATCATTGTTTTATATTTTATTACTTGAATCAATTCATGTACACCATGAATTTTTTATTAGGGCTTGTGCCTTGTATGATAAGGCGCCCTATGAGGTAATGTTAGACTTGCGATAATCTATACGCTAAGTCGGTTGGTATTGCACTTCCATCTTCAATGGAGTGTCTGGGGGTTTGTAGATCACTTACGAAGTCTGTATTATCTTGTTGGTTATTACGACGATGTGTTAAACTCATGGTGAGGAGGTTCTTGTAGAAAACACGAAGTATGAAAATAGATATATTCTTCTGAAAATTTACATGGTGAAGATCAGATATGATTGTACAAGTCTTCTATGACGATAGCTTGATCGCTTCTGCCAATGATGATGATTAATTCTACTCTCTCTACATGATAAAGCTTAGGTAAAGAGGTACAGGTCTTCTAATGACGACAGCTAACTCTCTTCTGCCTGTCTACCTTCTCTGTTACAAGTTATGAAGGAACAGACAGTAGTTTCGAACCCCATATGAACCATACATACAAATGACATAGTTTCATACGAACACACAATCAAAATGAGACACGCTACAGATCACGTAGGCGGTAGTTGTCTCAAGCAGGGAGCTTGGACTAATGTTTATAAACAATTGAATGACTACAGGTGAACGGCATGTTATCTTAGCCTACTTTTATGTATACGTCATCTTTAGCGTCTCTAGTCTGATCACTAGTCTCTAGTCTGATTCCTGCAAGCAATCTGGTTTACCTCTTTAGTTTAGACTTTTATATATATGGACTAACATTCCATATTTTTATTATGTAAACACACTTATATATATATATATATATATATATATATATATATATATATATATATATATATATATATATGTATATATATATAGTGAAAATTGAAGGCGTTTCTATCAACCAGTAGACATCAGTCGATGCAAGGTGAAGGACAATCCTTTATTCCCATTATTTGTACTTTATTGTCGCGACGTTTCAAGACATAAAAGTCCCATTATCAAGCAAAAAGAGAGATAAAACAAAAGTTAAAATCACAAACTCGGAATACATATTAAAAGCTTAAAAAGTTAACAAATATAAAAAGCAAGTACAAGAGTAGGGAGGAGTCAATACCATAAGGTGCTGAAAGCACAGACCGAGTGACAATTCGGGCCGGGTCAGCTTCGACTTGAACTCACGAGAGATACAGAGGTGTTGAGGAAGACTGGGTGTTTAACTGCGGAACGAAGTTTGTTTAATGAAAAGTGATTCTAAAATAGCTAAATGCTGTTCGTTAGGGGATTGGCCTATAATTTTAAAATCTTTGTAATTCATGTCATGTTTACATTTCTTTGTGTGCTCGCGTATACATGAAAATTTCTTGTGCCTCTCCTAGCACCTTTAACTACCAATATCTATAGTTGTAAGAATTCAGAAAATTTTAAAGAAAAAATCTTACCCCAGGATTCAGACTTATTTATGGGTTAGCATGGATGTGGAGTCTCTTTTTTACTAATTGTTACCGGTAGAAGAAACCATTGATATTATTGTTAGCCGTATTTTTACTGACCCAGATGCCACTTTTAATAATTTTAACCTTACGGATTTTAGAAAATTGCTCGAGCTCGATGTGCAAGACACAGCCTTTGTTTTTAATGGCAAAGCCTACATTCAGGTTGATGGTATGGCGATGGGATCCCCTTTGGGTCCCACCTTTGCAAACATTTTTATGTGCTCCCTGGAGGAACGCATACTGGAC
>NC_061090.1:66159453-66164453 GCF_015104395.2 Macrobrachium nipponense | reverse complement strand
CTCCTTCAGGGTCTTCATATCGGCAGTCTTCTCCCGTAGTTGCTGCTGTAGGAGGGACGTTCTGAAGTCCCTGGTCCAATCCTTTCTTCTTTCTGCTGTGGGGTCGTGCAGCCTGATGTTTGTATATTTCGGAAGGAGACCTTCTCGTAGACATATTTTGTTAAAAATGACTGCCCTTTGGTGCGTTGCTCGCCAGCCTAAGCAACAACGAGAAAGCCGTCATTAGAAAGATAGAGAAGCATTACAAAAGGAACGAGCTCACGGGGGTTATTAACTTCAAATTCAGGCTTCCAAAGGGTATAGCGTCCAGTTTCATAAATTCTATCATTATTCAGATGAACACTGACTTGAAATTCAAAATTCTAAAGAATATGGTCTTCATTTGAAAAAAGTAGCAGAAGGCGATAGGATGTACAGAAGGAAGATATCAGATATTGGAATAGAAAAAATGAAATAAACTATAATCAGTAAACAGATGATAATTTTAGTAACAACTAAAATACAAGTTAAATGCCGAGAGGTATCATTTCTCTTAAATAAACTCCGAATTAAATGGAACAACACCGCCCACTTGTTTTGTGAGATATTTACAACCGCCATGTCAACATGTCAGTCAGTCGCTAATATGAGTAGAAATATTCAACTCGGCTTGAAATCATTATAACAATTCTGCCAAGTGTCAAATTTACCTTTCAATCTTTCATATTGTCTAAATGAGACTGACACTTCTTCTGTATCAAAATCCTCATTTATATCATAACAAGGGTCGTGTTACAGTAACTTATTTAGAAGGATGAAAAGGGAGGGTGTCCAGCTTATACTGAATAACTCTCACAGTCGTTACCATCCATGATACCTAGTATTAACATGCTTTCAAAATTTCTCTCTCACTTTCTCTCTTACTTTCTCCCTCTCTCGTGTGTGTATGTGTGTGTGTGAGTGTGTGCGTGCGCGTGTGCGTGTGTGTGTAAGTGTGCTCGAGAGCAATTCGAATGGCCTTGCAGTACAATTAAACAGCATCTGACGTCGCAGGAGATTTTCAGCACATGGAGTTAATCCAAAACTCTTCAATTAAAGTGGTCTTCTCAGTTCTACAGATCGACAAGATTTGAAGGGTTCAGCTTGCTTACTGTTGACGTGTTTGTGTCTGCACGTAGACACACAGACACATACACATACACACAATATCATTTGTTATATATACTAATAGATATATATTATTAAATATATATATATATATATATATATATATATAAAATAATTATAAATCATATGATATATATATATTTAATATATATATATATATACATATTAATTTTATACTTATATATATATATTATATAACATAATACATATATATCAAGATATATATATAATATATATATTATATAGATATCATAGATATATAATATATATATTAATATATTAATATATATAACCAGAAAATTTTTTTAAATTGATACAAGGAATGAAGAGAGAGAGAGAGAGAAGAGAGAGAGAGAGAGAGAGTAAGGCAGAAGAGAGGAGAGAGAGAAGAAAATATAGGTTATACATATATGTTTGTGTACAATTAAAAAAATATAACAACCTTTAATAATAATGATAATAAATTAAGAAAATATTACTACGACGTACTACTACTACTACTACTTACTACTACTACCTACTACTACTTACTAATAATAATAATAATAATAATAATTAATAACTAAATAATAATAATAATAAATAATAATTTTTTTTTTTTTTTTTTGGGGGACTTTTTTTACCTATCACAGTCCATCCAATTAGACTGGGTTGGTATTTATAGTGTGGGGTTCCGGGTTGCATCCTGCCTCCTTAGGAGTCCATCACTTTCCTTACTATGTGTGCCGTTTCTAGGATCACACTCTTCTGCATGAGTCCTGGAGCTACTTCAGCCTCTAGTTTTTTTCTAGATTCCTTTTCAGGGATCTTGGAATCGTGCTTAGTGCTCCTATGATTATGGGTACGCCATTTCCACCGGCATATCCCATATCCTTCTTATTTCTATTTTCAGATCTTGATACTTATCCATTTTTTCCCTCTCTTTCTCTTCAACTCTGGTGCCCCATGGTATTGCGACATCAATGAGTGATACTTTCTTCTTGACTTTGTCAATCAATGTCACGTCTGGTCTTTTGCACGTATCACCCTATCCGTTCTGATACATAGTCCCAGAGGATCTTGCGTGATCGCTTTCTATCATCCCTCAGGTTGGTGCTCGTACCACTTATTACTGCAAGGTAGCTGATGTTTCTTGCACAGGCTCCAGTGGAGGGCTTTTGCCACTGATCATGCCTCTTTTTGTACTGGTTCTGTGCAAGTGCCGAGCATTCACTTGCTATGTGGTTTATGGTTTCATTTTTCATATTGCACTTCCTACATATGGGAGAGATGTTATTTTCCGTCTATCGTTCTTTGAACATATCTGGTTCTTAGGGCCTGATCTTGTACCGCTGTTATCATTCCTTCAGTTTTCCTTCTTTAGCTCTCCCCTCTGTAGCCCATTGCCAATTGTCATCGCTTGCTAGTTCTTTAGTCTGTCTCATGTATTGTCCGTGCATTGGTTTGTTGTGCCAGTCTCTGTTCTGTCTCTTTCTCCTGTCTCTGTATATTTCTGGGTCTTCGTCTACTTTTATTAGTCCTTCTTCCCATGCACTCTTTAGCCACTCGTCTTCACTGGTTTTCAGATATTGCCCCAGTGCTCGGTTCTCGATGTTGACGCAGTCCTCTATACTTAGTAGTCCTCTCCCTCCTTCCTTTCGTGTTATGTATAGTCTGTCCGTATTTGCTCTTGGGTGTAGTGCTTTGTGTATTGTCATATGTTTCCTGGTTTCTGATCTATGCTGCGGAGTTCTGCCTTCGTCCATTCCACTATTCCTGCGCTGTATCTGATTACTGGCACTGCCCATGTGTTTATGGCTTTTATCATATTTCCTGCGTTGAGTTTTGACTTGAGTATCCCCTTGAGGTCTCTGCATATATTTCTTTCCTGATCGTGTCCTTCATCTCTTGGTGTTTTATACCCCTCCTTCCATTATTCCCAGGTATTTGTATCCTGTCTCATCTATGTGTTTGATGTTGCTCCCATCTGGTAGCTTTATCCCTTCAGTTCTCGTTACTTTTGCCTTTTTGTATGTTGATTAAGGCGCATTTTTCTATTCCAAACTCCATCCTGATGTCCCAGATACAATCCTTACAGTCTGGATTAGGGTATCTATTTCCTTGATGCTCTTACCATACAGTGATGTAGTCCATGAACATCAGATGGTTGATTCTGTTGCCTTTTTCTGAGTGGTACCCGGCATCCATCTTCTGTAGTACTTTTGTCATGGGAATCATGGCTACTACGAAGAGTAGTGGGGACAGTGAGTCGCCCTGGAAGATCCCTCTCCTGATATTAACCTCTGCTAGTCTTATTCCAGAGCTTGTAAGTATTGTATTCCAGTTGCGCATTGTATTTTTGAGGAAGCTGATGGTGTTTTCCTCTGCCCCATATATTTTCAGGCATTCTATTAGCCATGTGTGTGGTATCATGTCGAAGGCTTTCTTATAGTTTATCCATGCCATGCTTAGTTGGTTTTCCTTCTCCTACTGTTCTTCATTACCATTTTGTCTATCAGGAGCTGGTCTTTTTGTGCCCCTACACTTTCTTCTGCAGCCTTTCTGTTGGTGGGGGATGGTGTTTTTGTCTCTTCTAGGTAGTTATATAGCCTTTCACTGATGATACCTGTTAGTAACTTCCACATTAATGGTAGCAGGTGATAGGCCTGTAGTTTATTGGCTATATTTCCCTTACTCTTGTCTTTTGTACTAAGGATGTTCTTCCTGTGGTCATCCATTTGGGTGCTTGGTGATTTTGAGATACAATGCTGGAGTTGTTCTGCTATTCGTGGGTGTAGGGCCTTGAAGTTTTTGAGCCAGTATCCATGGACTTCATCGGGACCTGGGGTTTTCCAGTTTGGCATTTTCTTTAGTTGGTGTCTGACTGTGTCTGTCGTGATCTCTGTGAATCTTTGTTTTATTCTCCCTGTTTCTTCTTCCTTGACTTCCTGGAGCCATGTTGCATGTTTGTTGTGTGATACCGGATTGCTCCATATGTTTTCCCAGAGTTTCTTACTTGGTTCGGCTTCAGGAATTTGTTGGTGGTGGTCTTCCCCTCTTAGTTGGCTGTATAGTCTTTTCTGGTTGGTTCCGAATAGTTTGTTCTGTTGGTATCCCTTATTCCTGTTCGTGTACCGTTGGATCTTATGTTGCTTTGGCCTTAAGCCTCTGTTTTACATCTTCTATTGTGTTGTTTAGTCCCCTCTCTTGTACTTTGTATTTCTCGTTGAGTTCCTCCTTGTTTTCTTGCTTCTTAGCCTTTTTCTGCCATCTCTTTCAGTTTACTCAAGTCAGATCTCATCACCATGATTTGCTTTTCCAGGCGCCTTTTCCAAGGAGGTTGCTGTTTTGGTTTCTGTTGGGTTGGTTGTGCTGGCGGTGTTGGTGTTCGAATCCCCATCAGTTCTGCTACTAATCTTGCTCCTGCATATGTCAACTTATGTTTCTGTGATACTGGTGGTGTGTATTATGCCCATTATTTCATTGACCTCACTTGTTTTCTCCCTTAATTTCTTGGTGTTGTAGGCTTTTCATGGAGGGGATCTTTGTTCTCTCTGTATTATTACTTATTATTATTATTATTATTATTATTATTATTATTATTATTATTATTATTATTATTATTATCATTATCATTATCATTATCATTATCATTATTATTATTATTATTATTATTATTATTATTATTATTTTTCAAAATAAATATGGTTTGTTCCGGGTCCCTGATATTTTTTGCAATCATCAGGTTATATTTTCCCTAATACCACGTGTTTTTCTTTCTGGTCGCGGATTAAACGGATGAATGGGACACAGGGAATGAAAAGATAACAGGGGGAGAGGAATTTCCTTTGTCTTTCAATAGTTTTTCTTCATTT
>NC_061090.1:66144453-66154453 GCF_015104395.2 Macrobrachium nipponense | reverse complement strand
ATTATTATTATTATTATTATTATTATTATTATTATTCTATGGAAATAAATAGCAGAATTCAGCAAATTAATCTTGTATATTATCTTTTCTATTTTTCTTATTACTCTCTTCTCTGGCTCAGCGAATGTAGTTCATGAAATACTTCAACTGTATTTTTTTAAATAAGATGCATTTCATTTATATATAATATTGAAACAACGAGAAAATATTTCTATCGTCTACAATGGAGATAATGGACTTTTAAACGAAATAATACTAAGGATTCACAAAAGTCAGCACGTGATTTTGTTTATTAGCTGAAGCTAATACGAAAGTTAAAAATGAAAAGACATAGTACTTTCTTATATTTATTACATCTTCGAAGATGTGTTAAATACACGAAAGTATTTCTCTCTCTGTCTTTTCATTTTGAACTTTCCTAGTGGTTTCAGGTAACTAAAGAAATAAATGGAACCTACTTTTTCATGTTACTAACTTCCAGAAAGTTGTGAATCTGAAAGTTCCGTGCTAATAAAATATGTAGCTTACGTTTCATATAAAAAAGATTTCATGGAATTGTCAAATCACACTAAGAACTTCTGTCGTGAACACTGACATTATTCGATACACTTCGCCGTGGTCTAATAATGTGATTATTTTTCTCCCAACATCGTGATTATTTCCCTGTTCTTTGTTCCGACGCTTTCTTTGTCGTCTGTTTAGCTGACAAAGGTGTCACGTAATCGAGTTAATAAAGTGCTAAACCAATTAGATTTATATTCCACTGCCGGGTAACTCCTGATATGACGTAAGAAAGAATAATTAGTTCAATCACTGTTTATGTTTCGCGAATGTTAAAAATTAACATGCTGGAGTAGAACGAAATATGAAATCTAAGCCAAAGGCTAAATGCTGGGACCCACGAGGTCTTTCAGAGCCGAAAGGGAAATTGCGAGTAAACCTGTTTTAAATTTGCAATGGGAGGAAAACCTCAAAGCAGTTGCACAACGAACCAATTGTTAGTTAGGAGAGGGTTGAGTAATGCAAGAACGGAGGTACAGTAAAATGAATGAACAGCTAGGGACCGTAAGGTGGCTGCAAAGAACCTTAGGTAATGCCAACAGTGCACCGCGTGAGGCGCCGCACTGACTGCACTTCTCTTCCCCACCCCCCCAACCCCCTACGGGAAAGCCAACATTCTAATATACATACATTGTGGCGCTAGCCCTGGTGATGATTGACCTTTAATATACATACAATGTGATGTTAGCCAATAAAATTTATTAACCTACAATCTGATGTTATCCACGATGATGATTGAACTTGATTATGCATACATTGTTCGCATTCGGTATCTTCGACATTTTGGTTGATGTCAAGTCGAAATCATTCACGAGATGAGCACCATCTGCTGGAGACACCAGGAAATGCAACCTTTCGAAGCCTTCATCAAATTTTACTGCATAACCTTTACTTTCAATGGCATAAACCGCACGCATGTCAAAAACTTTAATTTCTGATTCACTCGCACTGCCGAGCAAGTCATCAAACACGTAATTCTATTGCGTAAGAAGCACGAGTGTAGGAACGTATAATAGGTAATATAAAATAGCAGGGATTGTTTACATATATACAAGACGCACACGCATTGAAATGATCAAGGATTGTAGGGAAATATTAAGTTTTAAAGATGCAGAATAGCAGGGATTGTACAGACGCGTGAAAAGTAGATATAGATGTGCAAGCATCATAGACGCTTACGAAAATTCAGAATACAAGCACACACATAAATATATATATATATATATATATATATATATATATATATATATATATATATATATAAAGGTGATGCCACTGAGGAAAATGGGAAAGACGCCTTTCCATTATCCTCCGTGGCCCATCACCTTTATTTATACATAGCATCACGTTTTATATACTTCATGATAAAGTTATATATATATATATATATATATATGATTATATATATATATATACACACCATACATACACTATTATATATATATATATATATATATATATATATATTATATATATAATATCACATACTATATATATATATATATATATATATATATATATATATATATATATATATACATATATATATATATATATAGCATATATATATAATATATACCTAGTATATATATATACTACATATATATAATATATATATATATATATATATATATATACAATATATATATATAATATATATATATATATATATATATATATATATACTATGTATACTATATTATAGGATATATATATATATAAATATATATATATATACACAGATAGTATATATATACTATCCTACATATATATATATATATATCTATATATAATATATAATATAATATATATAATGCCCCATAGGGGAGTCAGCAACAGGATGATATAAAAAAAAAACAAGCGCTACAACGCACATTATCACATTACACGTCTCGCGCGCGAAGCCATTGTTATCAACCTCACACCAAAAACCCACTAAAATATTACCTGTCGACGAAATGTGAAATGTCACACCGCAGTGAGACACCGAGTAGGCGAAAAAAAGTCGAAAAACGTGATGGATATCAAGAGAGATTGTTCCATGAGCCGCCAGAGTTTCAATTTAACTGGATTTGATGGAGTAAAGTTATTTTAAATTAAGTGAAAAATGAAGACATCGAATAATGAGGAATGTAGATGGATTGGCTCAAAAGGATTGTAAGAAAAAATAGGTGATTTGAAGGCGTGAGATTATAGACAAAGAAGGTGTGATTTTATAGAGGAAAAAGGTGTCATTTTATAGAGGAAGAAGATGTGATTGTATACAAGAAGAAAGTGTGATTTAATAGAGGAAAAGTATGTGATTTGATAGAGGAAGAAGATGTGATTGTATAGAGAACGAAGGTGTGATTGTATAGAGGAAAAGGGTGTGATTTTTTACAGGAAGAAGGTGTGATTTGATAGAGGAAGAAGGTGTGATTTAATAGAGGGAAAATGTGTGATTTATAATGGTCTAGAGTGCAAACGAAGGAAAATGTGGTTTGAAATTGAAGGGTAATGTGTACCTACTAAATATGAATAAAAATGGACCGAATTGGTGAGAAACAGAGCCAATGGACGCTGTGGTTCCTTCATAGTAAAAACGATCTCAGTCTGTACGTAATCAATTTGCACTAAGGTGAATAGAAGGGACACTGGAAAAAATGTGTTTGTTTGTTTGTTTATTTGTATGGTGTTTTTACGTTGCATGGAACAGTGATTAGTCAGTAACGGGACCAACAGCTTTATGTTACTTCCGAACCACGTCGAGAGTGAACTTCTATCACCAGAAATACACATCTCTGACACCCTCAGTGGAATGCCCGAGAATCGACCTCGTGTCTACCGAGGTGGTAGTCCAAGACCAAACCCACCACGCCACTGAGGCGCTGTGTGTGTGTGTGTGTGTGTGTGTGTGTGTGAGAGGTTTGACAATATGATCCGCATATTACTGTCTTTCCTCAGGGATGCAGAAACCTACGCTCTGAAAAATAAAAGTGTCATTATTGAGCTGTAAACTGTAAATTTCGCCATTCCTCCCTCAAAGAACAGTGAAGATTAATGGACGCCCAGTGGCAATCCATCAGAGAAGTGAGATGGATAACTTTCTTCCAAAAGAAGACTTGGCTTCTGGTATTCCATTAGTAAATTCGAGAAAGGATCAGGGATTGCTTATAGGTCGTCGGAGTTGGATGACGAGGGATGATATATTAATTCGCATAATCCTTAGCGTAAATGCAACTGAATGCACCCATGAAACCTATACACTCATCAAAAATTACTGAAGCATAACACCACAGGCATTAATAAATTATTTACTGGAATATCTTGACCTTTGACGCTGCGAACTTAATTATCAGGTCAATAATTAATTGGAGAATTTAAAAGGTCATATCTCAGTTACCTCATCCTTGTACAGTAAGTCCCAGAAGTGAAGCGACAAATTTTAGAGGATTTCGTTCGAAATTCACTAACTTATTTTTATTCTACAGTGAAAACTCTATCAAGAAAAATAAAGCTAACACATGATGCACAAATACCAAATCTATTATATTTATAACCATAAGAAAAAATTACGGTAATAGTAATTATTTCAAAGTATAGTAATTACTTCAAACTAAAGAACCGACACAATTTGAAATTTTCGTTCAACACAGGATTGCCAACATTACCAATGTATATGTCGAGCAATGTGGAAACAAATATTTAATATCATAAGTGTATTATCAATTATTTTAGCGAAGATGCATAAAACCATGCAAGTATCAATAGGATGTAAAGGGAAAATCTCGGCAACATTAAACATAATCAACCATGAATGCACCTAGATTCAACAGAGAAGTCGGGTTTGGTTGGTAGCTCTGATTTTAGCTTCTTGGACCGAGCATAAAGCACCATCGGCATCTTCGAGAAAGGCTCTAACTGCTGCTGCTACCTTCAGATGACTCGACCTTATTCCCGGCATACCAAGACTTACAATGCAAGGCCGCTGTCTGTTATTTGGGCAAAGATAGAGCCATTAAGACCGATACCAGGACCTGTCCTTGCACCTGGGAAACACTCGCTATATAAAAAACAAGAAAGACGGTCGCAAGCAACCAGAACACCCGTAAAATCACCACCTGGTTAAGTAAGGGAAACGACAGACCCCAACCACCCCTACCCCCCTCTACCTCTACCTCTACCCACAATCCTAACCAACTTTTTCACTTCAACCTTTTACCTCAAATCTTCTAATCATATTCCAACCGTGTAATTTAAGACTGAATTTGCGTAAGTGGGCGTATCATAAGGGAGTGAAATCACTCAAATTCATATTTCCACGGGCAACCAGTAATCAGTTCGATTTAGTCAAGCATTATTGTATAACAGAAATTCATGAGTTTTTTGGGGCATTTAAATATATATATATATATATATATATATATATATATATATATATATATATATATATATATATATATATATATATATATATATATATATATATAATATATATATATATATATATAAGCGAATACCACGGGAAAATGATAGTCAGAAATCCAAGCGCTTTCGTCTTTATTCAGACATCGTCAAGGAGCTACTAAAGTACAATTGGAGAGGAAGGCCTCAGTACACAAAGATCAGGAATACCAGATGGTTAATTATCAAAAGGGTAAAAATTAAAAGGGATAATCCAGGATTATCGGATATCACACAGTCACAAACTTAAACAGATTCTGACCCTAACCGAAATTACAAAGTATCTTTACAGTCCAAAACATGTAAAAACTAAATATATTAATTTTGTTGCTTATATTTATCTACAACTTTTTTAATTATGAAAGCATCAAGTTTAAATAAACCAAGACTTAAATTTAGAACATTTCTATTATTTGACTTGATAAAACAAGATTCAATGATATTCCTTTTAACTGTGTCATTACATGGGACTAAGGCTCTTGCTTGACTCCAGTTAAGTATGGATGGTCTAAATCTCTCATATGTCACAAATAATGCATTCGATATTTGCCCAGTTCTCACAGAATATTGATGTTGCTTGAGACGCTGTGAAAGAGATTTGCCGGTCTGTCCGTAATAGACTTTATATTAAGAATCACACGAGCATGACCAATAGGCCAAGTGTTCGATTCTTAAAACAGGCCTCTTCTAGAGAGAGAGAGAGAGAGAGAGAGAGAGAGAGAGAGAGAGAGAGAGAGAGAGATCATAACAGGAGATTCTCGAATTAAAATAATGCTCGCCAAGCATATTCATACTCCGGATCGTATGCACAAGAATAGTCTCACTTATGCACTGAGAGAAAAAGGTGGAAACCTACGAACATTCTTGTTTGATGCGACCCTGAAAGCAATTCCACAAGCAAAAATTTGCACAATTGAGGAATCCGATGAAACTATTAAATAACGAACTGGAAAATATATTTCCTTGATTCCTGAAATAGGCCTAACCATGTACGTAGCTAATGCTAAACACGCATATAACTTGGATTTTTTTTTTTCACACCAACTTGCGTCTTATATATATTTCATTTAATCAGATGTCAAATTTCTTTGTGCTTTATCAAAAGAAATCATAATAATTTTCGATATGATGCTATAAAAGTAGAAAGTTAATTTACAAATCACATTAGGCCAATGCTTATGCACTCGGTTCCTGCTGCCACTCGATGGTGAACACTAGATATCACACATTAAGAGCCGCAGATGTTTTATGGGGATTTGTTTTTTCTTTGAAGGGGGTTTATTTTTTTTTCTTTTAATAAACAATTATTGAACTAACACTGACCATTTACTAGGGAAATACCTTCTGTGGTTTTACAGTTAATCACTGATACTTATTATCAGATAAAGAGGAGGTCAATAATTGGAATATAATATACTAACTGGGAACCCCACGAGGGTTTCTAAAGAAGTACGATCAATTTTGAAATTTGTCGCTTCACTTCTGGAACTTACTGTACCATTGCAGGTCAGATTTCGTCAGTACAATAGATTTGTTTTCCATTTATCTGTTTCCTTAAAGTTACCTTTTTGTGAATATTAATAAATAATAATTATTGTAACATTAAAATATATTGGTGGAAAATTGTATTTTTCAAGAGTCAAATTTCGGTAATAGAATGGAAATTAGTTACCATTTATCTAAGGTTTCCTTAAAATTACCCTTAGTGAATAAAAAATATAATAATAATAATAATAATAATAATATAATAATAATAATAATAATAATAATAATATAATAATAATAATAATAAGGGATACCAACAGAACAAACTATTCGGAACCAACCAGAAAGACTATACAGCCAACTAAGAGGGGAAGACAACCACCCAGAAATTCCTGAAGCCGAACCAAGTAAGAGACTCTGGGAAAACATATGGAGCAATCGGTATCACACAACAAACATGCAACATGGCTCCAGGAAGTCAAGGAAGAAGAAACAGGGAGAATAAAAACAAAAAGATTCCACAGAGAATCACGACAGACACAGTCAGACACCAACTAAAGAAAATGCCAAACTGGAAAACCCAGGTCCCGATGAAGTCCATGGATACTGGCTCAAAAACTTCAAGGCCCTACACCCACGAATAGCTGAACAACTCCAGCATTGTATCTCAAATCACCAAGCACCCAAATGGATGACCACAGGAAGAAAATCCTTAGTACAAAAAGACAAGAGTAAGGGAAATATAGCCAGTACTACAGGCTTATCACACTGCCTACCATAATGTGGAAGTTACTAACAGGTATCATCATGAAAGGCTATACAACTACCTAGAGAACAAACACCATCCCCGCCCCTACCAACAGAAAGGCTGCAGAAGGAAGTGTAGGGCACAAAAGACCAGCTCCTGATAGACAAAATGGTAATGAAGAACAGTAGGAGAAAGGAAAACCAACCTAAGCATGGCATGGATAGACTATAAGAAAGCCTTCGACATGATACCACACACATGGCTAATAGAATGCCTGAAAATATATGGGGCAGAGGAAAATACCATCAGCTTCCCTCAAAAATACAATGCGCAACTGGAATACAATACTTACAAGCTCTGGAATAAGACTAGCAGAGGTTAATATCAGGAGAGGGATCTTCCAGGGCGACTCACTGTCCCCACTACTCTTCGTAGTAGCCATGATTCCCATGACAAAAGTACTACAGAAGATGGATGCCGGGTACCAACTCAAGAAAGAGGCAACAAAATCAACCATCTGATGTCATGGACGCATCAAGCTGTATGGTAAGAGCATCAAGGAAATAGACACCCTAATCCAGACTGTAAGGATTGTATCTGGGGACATCAGAATGGAGTTTGGAATAGAAAATGCGCCTTAGTCAACATACAAAAAGGCAAAGTAACGAGATCTGAAGGGATAAAGCTACCAGATGGGAGCAACATCAAACACTAGATAGAGAAACAGGATACAAATACCTGGGAATAATGGAAGGAGGAGATATAAAACACCAAGAGATGAAGGACACGATCATGGAAAGAATATATGCAGAGACTCAAGGCGATACTCAAGTCAAACTCAATGGAGGAGGAAAATATGATAAAAGCCATAAACACATTGGGCAGTGCCAGTAATCAGATACAGCGCAGGAATAGTGGAATGGACGAAGGCAGAAGCCGCACCGCAGATAGATCAGAAAACCAGGAAACAATGGACAATATACAAGAGCACTACACCCAAGAGCAAATACGGACAGACTATACATAACACGAAAGGAAGGAGGGAGAGGACTACTAAGTATAGAGGACTGCGTCAACATTGAAAACAGAGCACTGGGCAATATCTGAAAACCAGTGAAGACGAGTGCTAAACGAGTGCATGGGAAGAAGGACTAAGTAGACGAAGACCCAGAAATATACAGAGACAGGAGAAAGACAGAGAGAGAGGACTGGCACAACAAACCAATGCACGGACAATACATGAGACAGACTAAAGAACTAGCCAGCGATGACAATTGCAATGGCTACAGAGGGGAGAGCTAAAGAAGGAAACTGAAGGAATGATAACAGCGGCACAAGATCAGGCCCTAAGAACCAGATATGTTCAAAGTACGATAGACGGAAATAACATCTCTCCCATATGTAGGAAGTGCAATACGAAAAATGAAACCATAAACCACATAGCAAGTGAATGCCCGGCACTTGCACAGAACCAGTACAAAAAGAGGCATGATTCAGTGGCAAAAGCCCTCCACTGGAGCCTGTGCAAGAAACAATCAGCTACCTTGCAGTAATAAGTGGTATGAGCACCAACCTGAGGGAGTGATAGAAAACGATCAGGCAAAGATCCTCTGGGACTATGGTATCAGAACGGATAGGGTGATACGTGCAAATAGACCAGACGTGACGTTGATTGACAAAATCAAGAAGAAAGTATCACTCATTGATGTCGCAATACCATGGGACACCAGAGTTGAAGAGAAAGAGAGAGGGAAAAATGGATAGTATCAAGATCTGAAAATAGAAATAAGAAGGATATGGGATATGCCAGTGGAAATCGTACCCATAATCATAGGAGCACTAGGCACGATCCCAAGATCCCTGAAAAGGAATCTAGAAAAACTAGAGGCTGAAGTAGCTCCAGGTCTCATGCAGAAGTGTGTGATCCTAGAAACGGCACTACTAGTACAAGTGATGGACTCCTAAGGAGGCAGGATGCAACCCGGAACCCCACACTATAATACCACCCAGTCGAATTAGAGGACTGTGATAGAGCAAAAAAAAAAAAAAAAAAAAAATAATAATAATAATAATAATAATGATATCAAAATTCATTGGTGCAAAATTTTATTTTTTAAGGAAACATCCGTCAAACTTCTCATGACAATGACAACATAAACATGACGGGGCCCAAGAATCTTTAAAATATTACAAAATCTATGAATCTCCCCAATGATTTTTAAACAAAGTTCTTACATATGCGAAAGGTTACGTGGGGGAATCACCCTGTCGGTTAAGTATTCGGACTAAATGGCTGTCCACAGACATTTTTCTCCACGGGTATCCATTAAGAATGCGTCTTGCTCAATATTAAAATACATAAAATACCACAGCGTACTCACACATACACATCCACAGTATCACATACACACAATAAACACTATATATAAGTGCTACATAAGCATAATATATGGAATGTTATTCCATATATAAAAAACTAAAACTATGATTAATTAAAACCAATGACCCAAGAGGTCAACCAGTTGCTTGCAGGAATGTGATCAGACCAGATATGATAAAGTAGGCTAAGATGGCGTGTTGTAATGAGTCAGTGTCTAGTTGCCGTCACCTGTGGTCATTCATTTGTTTTGTAAACTGTAGTCCAAGCTTCCTGCTTCAGACACCACCGTGATCTGTAGCTCAAACGGCCTACGTGACTTGTAATCTATGTCATCTGTGTGCATGTTCGTAGGTTCGAGCTACTGTCTGCTTCCTTTATAATTT
>NC_061090.1:66116953-66134453 GCF_015104395.2 Macrobrachium nipponense | reverse complement strand
AGGATGGGAGCTGGCATTTCTCATCTATGAAATCAACAACAGCCCTAATCAAAAAGATACAAAAGCATTCATAGACATGTTAGAAGGATATGATCATTCGAACTGGAACAAATCAACAGAAAACATCTTGAAAATAATTGAAGAAGTTCCAAATAAAATCCAAGTGGTCAAGAGACTTATAAAGAAGATTTACATCAATCAACATATTCCGACAAAGAAAATGAATAAGGTGAACATTGTGAATACACTAATTGATGCAATAGGAAAAAGAATGCCAAAAGCATGCAAACTGTATAAGGTGTGGTATAGCATAGTCAATCCACAAAACCTGATCAGAAAATGTTCCGCATGCAACATTCCAACACATCTTCAATGTTCTGGAGTAATGGAAAATACAAGTAAGGATACCAGAATATTTTGCTCAACATGTCTATCATGGATAGACAATGTTATTAAATCAAGACTTAATGTACAAATAGTTGAGGATGAAGAAGATGAAGAGGAAGAAGAAGAAGAGGAAAACGGAAGTGAAGTAAACAAAACTGAAATGACAGAAAAAAATAAAAAAATAGGAAAACAATAAAGAACAAGATAAAAAGTATGGATGCAGAGATACTCATTGATCTTACATATGAGGCAATCAAGCAGCATACATACGAAGAAATAAATTACGACATGACAACAAAAAAGAAAATCCCGAAGAGGATCTACCCAGATCTGCACACTGATGGGAAAGAGGAAAAAATAGACAAGAAAGACAAAGTCTGCACCCTTTTGAAAAGAGGGAATTGCAGATTCGGAGAAAGATGTTACTACAAACATCCCAATGTATGTCACTACTATGAAATCTATGGTAAATGTGCATACCTAGACAGCTATGAGGATGATTGCAGAGATCTACATCCAAAAATATGTAAAAACCTAAAAGAAGGAAAAGGATGTAAGTTCGACAAAAATGTAAATATATGCACCCTGTAGCCATGAATCAAAATCAATTAAATAATCAATTAAATAATAAATTCCAAAATAAGAATGAAACAAATAAAGAGAGGAACAAAGTATAAGAGGTGAAGGAAAAAAGCAAGCCGCAAATAATTTCCAAGCCTCTGCTCCAAGATACTACAGCTCAAGAGATAAATACTGTACGTACGACGCTAGGGAATATTGCAGATACGGAGAAAATTGAAGATTCAGACACAAAATGAATAATTATAATGAAGGAAGATCAAATATTATGGAAAAGTTGGATTTTTTAATGTCAGAATTTCTGGAAATGAAGAAAAGAACAACATACCAGAACAGGAAAGAGAAGTGGGAAAATCCTTATTATTACCCATATTAAATGAAGGAGATAACACGCAAACCATCATAGTGATGAATGCTCAGGGTTTAGTTACGATTAACTCAAAAAGAAAAATAGAGTACTTAGAAGAACTAAACCATATTGAAAAGAAAATAGATATAATAAATATAAGTGAAACCTGGTATTCCCAAGAGACTGGTAAACTTATAGATAACATAGACAAAATAGGAATCAAGGGGGAACCGCGATATATGGGTAAGACAAAAAACAAGGAAAAATATATGAGAAATATAGTAACTCAGAATGTGAACTAATAATGGTAGAATTTGAATCTGAAAAATTAATGAACATAGTAATATGTAGACCCCCTAATACTAAAGAGTTTGACACAATAATAGAAAAATTGGATGATATATGTAGAAATCACAAGGACTGGACTATTCTCCTATACGGAGACTTTAACTTTCCTTTCGTAGACTGGAAAGAACGAATAGGAGATTGTGGTTGTAGTTATACATATAAAAAAGAGCAGTAATAGTAGTGCAGAAGATAAGAGGCTATTCGAAAAGCTATTAGATACGATACTAGAATACAACATTGAACTAATATATCACCTGCCAACAAGAAAGGAAAATACTTTAGACCTAGTATTTGTGAACGAGGTGAATTATGTTAAAGAAATAATAGTTTATAATGCGAGTATTTCAGACCATAATGTCATAGAATTAACAGTCCATTCCAAAGCAAGTGAAAACAGAGATAAGCAAGAAATTAAAAAGTGGGAAGGATATGGAAAATACAACTTCTACAGTAAAGATATAAAATGGTCAAAAATAAATGAAGAATTAAACAAAGATTGGGATAACATTTCGTAAGTGATGATATAAGGGTAAATACGGAGATATTATATAAAATATTAGAGAAAATAGTGGATAAATATATACCGAAGAAGAAAAGTAAACATCAGTCATGCATACCAAGAGACAGAAGGATCTTGTTTCAGAAAATCAGAAAGTGGAAAAAAGGTCTAGCATAAGAAAAAAAAGCACGGAAAGTGATCGAACTAAAAAGTAAGATAGAAAATGCAGATCAAAAGATTATACAATCAAAAGAAAATGAAAAATGGGACTTGGAAGAAAAAAACCTAGTAAATATCAAGCAAAACCCAAACTATTGTACTCTTATGGGAAAAAGATAAATAAGAGAAGAATAGAAATAGGCCCTCTAAGAACTGAAGGAAGATTAACGAATGAAAAAAAGGAAATATGCAACATATTGGCAGAACGATATAAGAGAAAATTCACCCCTAGAATTGATAATGAAGATAATGATATAGAAGTAAGGGATGAAAATAGTGAATATTTAGCAGACATAGATATTAATGAAGCTGATATTGTGCAGGCTATTAATGAAATTAAAAATGGAGCTGCAGCAGGCCCTGCTATTTTGTTAATGAAAGTAGTTCATTCTATCGCAAAGCCACTTGCAATACTATTAAGACAAAGTGTAGATACAGGCAAGATCTATGATGAGCACAAATTAGCATATATTACCCCTACTTTCAAAAGTGGATCAAGACTAGAGGCAAGTAATTATATTCCTGTGAGTCTAACATCACATATTATGAAAGTGTATGAAAGGGTAATGAAGAAAAATATTATGAAACATTTAATAAAAAATAAATTGTTTAATATAGGACAACATGGTTTTGTACCCGGAAAAAGTACACAAACCCAACTGTTAGTACACCATGAGAACATATAAAAGAATATGAAAAGCGGAAATGAAACAGATGTGGTTTATCTAGACTTTGCAAAAGCTTTTGACAAGGTAGATCATAATATACTAGCAAAGAAAATTAGAAAACATAATATAGTGGATAAAGTAGGAAGATGGTTAAAAGAATTTTTACACAACAGAAAACAGATAGTTATTGCAAACGATGAGAAATCGGATGCAGCTAAGGTAATATCTGGTGTGCCACAAGGTACGGTGTTAGCTGCATTACTGTTTGTTATTATGATTACAGACATAGACAGTAATGTTAAGGAATCGATAGTGAGTAGTTACGCTGATGACACATGAATTAGTAGAGAAATTACTTGTGATGAAGATAGGAAGGCGCTACAAAGAGATCTTAACAGAGTATATTGGGCAGAGTTAAATAGGATGGCATTTAACTCTGATAAATTTGAATCAATAAATTATGGAGACAGAGAAGGAAAGCTATATGCATATAGGGGACCTAATAATGAGACAATCACAAATAAGGAGGCAGTTAAAGACCTTGGTGTGATGTTGAATAGGAACATGTTATGCAATGATCAAATAGCAATTCTATTGGCAAAATGTAAAGCAAAATTTGGGAATGTTGTTACAGCACTTCAAAACAAGAAAAGCTGAACACATGATTATGCTTTATAAAACATATGTTCGTAGTCCACTTGAATATTGCAATATGATATAGCACCCACACTATCAAAAGGATATTGCACAAATAGAGAGTGTACAAAGATTCTTTACAGCTAGAATAGAAGAAGTTAAGGATCTTGATTACTGGGAAAGACTACAATCCTTAAAATTATATAGTCTAGAGAGGAGAAGAGAACGCTAAATGATAATTCAGGCATGGAAACAGATAGAAGAAATTGCCGAAAACATCATGGAGCTAAAAATATCAGAAAGAGCAAGCAGAGGTAGATTAATAGTGCCCAAAACAATACCAGATAAAATAAGGAAAGCGCAGAGGACATTAATCCACTACGCACCAGCATCGACAATGCAGCGTCTATTCAATGCGTTGCCAGCTCATCTGAGGAATATATGAGGAGTGAGCGTAGGTGTGTTTACGAATAAGCTCGACAAATATCTAAGCTGCATCCCAGACCATCCAAGATTGGAAGATACAAAATATACCGGAAGATGCACTAGCAACTCTCTGGTAGACATTAGAGGTGCCTCACACTGAGGGACCTGGGACAACCCGAACAAGATGTAAGGTGAGGTCTCTCTCTCTCTCTCTCTCTTCTCTCTCTCTCTCTCTCTCTCTCTGTGGTTGTAATTGTGTACATATTGTGTCTAATATTTATTCTATTTTATTATATACAGGTCTTAAGCAAACAAACAGAAGCTCTCTTCTCTCTCTCTCTCTCTCTCTCTCTCTCCATCTTCTCTTCCTCTCACCGTCTCTTCTCTCTCTCTGTGCTTGTGTATACAATATGTCTAATGATTGTGATTCCAACTCAAATTACATATGTGTTAAGCGACCAAACAGATCCTTAAATGAGCTCCCTAAGTGTCCGCTTTCTCTCTCTCTCTCTCTCTCTCTCTCTCTTCTCTCTCTCTCTCTCTCTTCCCTTTTCTAGGTGCATGTCTCATACCAAGACAATGGGGGTGGGATCAAAACAATATACAAAGCCTAAAAATTGTGTACCTTCAACCATTCACTAACATTTGAACCCGCTTGATCCAAACTCCTTCAGAGCTCTTGTACCTCTCAGGATCCTTCCCTTAAAGGGAATCCCGAAGCCCTTCCTGAATGATGAGTCGTTGAGGAGATCCTTCAGGAATGCGCGAGGATATTCAGTTCGACGGTCCGTGAGGATTTCCCTTTTCTTAAATCCTAGTCCAGGTTTGTTTTTATTGGAAGGATCTTGCAAGATTTCATGAACTCCATGCATGGCCTTCCCTATTATTATTATTATTATTATTATTATTATTATTATTATTATTATTATTATTATTATTATTATTGTTGTTGTTGTTGTTGTTGTTGTTGTTGTTGTTTTCTAAAGGGTTCACAACAATATAATTGCTAAAAGTTAGAGCAAAACTTTACAAAAGCACTCTACAGTGACTCTGTATTTTGATTTTTAAGTTTACCTCAGTACACTGTGAGTTAAATTACTCATTTGGACTGAAGATGGACCCAGAGAAGCGTTCTAAAGCTTTTGTAAAGTTTTATTTAATAAAGTTTTACACGAACTTTTAACAGTTATATTATTGTGGACCCTTAAGAACTTTTTATGAACTCCCGTGGTAGAGACTTTTTCCTATTATTATTATTATTATTTTTTTTTTACTTCTTTTTTTGCTCTATCACAGTCCTCCAATTCGACTTTGTGGTATTTACAGTGTGGAGTTCCGGGTTCCATCCTGCCTCCTTAGGAGTCCATCACTTTTCTTACCATGTGCGCCGTTTCTAGGATCACACTCTTCTGCATGAGTCCTGGAGCTACTTTGGCCTCTAGTTTTTCTAGATTCCTTTTCAGGGATCTTGGGATCGTGCCTAGTGCTCCTATGATTATGGGAACAATTTCCACTGGCATATCCCATATCCTTCTTATTTCTATTTTCAGATCTTGATACTTATCCATTTTTTCCCTCTCTTCCTCTTCAACTCTGGTGTCCTATGGTATTCCGACATCAATGAGTGATACTTTCTTCTTGACTTTGTCAATCAACGTCACGTTTGGTGTATTTGCACGTATCACCCTATCTGTTCTGATACCATAGCCCCAGAGGATCTCCGCCTGATCGTTTTCTATCACTCCTTCAGGTTGGTGCTCGTACCACTTATTACTGCAAGGTAGCTGATGTTTCTTGCACAGGCTCCAGTGGAGGGCTTTTGCTACTGAATCATGCCTCTTTTTGTACTGGTTCTGTGTAAGTTCCGGGCATTCGCTTGCTATGTGGTTTATGGTCTCATTTTTCGTATTGCACTTCCTACATATGGGAGAGATGTTATTTCCGTCTATCGTATTTTGAACATATCTGGTTCTTAGGGCCTGATCTTGTGCCACTGTTATCATTCCTTCAGTTTCCTTCTTGAGCTCTCCCCTCTGTAGCCATTGCCATTTGTCATCACTGGCTAGTTCTTTAGTCTGTCTCATGTATTGTCCGTGCATTGGTTTGTTGTGCCAGTCCTCTGTTCTGTCTGTCCTTCTCCTGTCTCTGTATATTTCTGGGTCTTCGTCTACTTTTATTAGTCCTTCTTCCCATGCACTCTTTAGCCGCTCGTCTTCACTGGTTTTCAGATATTGCCCCAGTGCTCTGTTCTCGATGTTGCCACAGTCCTCTATACTTAGTAGTCCTCTCCCTCCTTCCTTTCGTGTTATGTATAGTTTGTCCGTATTTGCTCTTGGGTGTAGTGCTTTGTGTATTGTCATATGTTTCCTGGTTTTTCTAATCTATGTTGCGAAGTTCTGCCTTCGTCCATTCCACTATTCCTGCGCTGTATCTGATGACTGGCACTGCCCATGTGTTTATGGCTTTTATCATATTTCCGGTGTTGAGTTTTGACTTGAGTATCGCTATGAGTCTCTGCATATATTCTTTCCTGATCGTGTCCTTCATCTCTTGGTGTTTTATATTCCCTCCTTCCATTATTCCCAGGTATTTGTATCCAGTCTCATCTATGTGTTTGATGTTGCTCCCATCTGGTAGCTTTATCCCTTCAGTTCTCGTTATTTTGTCTTTTTGTATGTTGACTAAGGCGCATTTTTCTTTTCCAAACTCCATCCTGATGTCCCCAGATACAATCCTTACAGTTTGGATTAGGGTATCTATTTCCTTGATGCTCTTACCATACAGCTTGATGTCGTCCATGAACATCGGGTGGTTGATTCTGTTGCTTCTTTTCTTGAGTTGGTACCCAGCATCCATCTTCTGTAGTATTTTTGTAATGTGAATCATGGCTACTACGAAGAGTAGTGGGGACAGTGAGTCGCCCTGGAAGATCCCTCTTCTGATATTAACGTCTGGTAGTCTTATTCCAGAGCTTGTAAGTATTGTATTCCAGTTGCACATTGTATTTTTGAGGAAGCTGATGGTGTTTTCCTCTGCCCCATATATTTTCAGGCATTCTATTAGCCATATGTGTGGTATCATGTCGAAGGCTTTCTTATAGTCTATCCATGCCATGCTTAGGTTGGTTTTCCTACTGTTCTTCATTACCATTTTGTCTATCAGGAGCGAGCTGGTCTTTTGTGCCCCTACACTTCCTTCTGCAGTCTTTCTGTTGGTGGGGGATGGTGTTTGTCTCCTCTAAGTAGTTGTATAGCCTTTCACTGATGATACCCTGTTAGTAACTTCCACATTATTGGTAGGCAGGTGATAGGCCTGTAGTTATTGGCTATATTTCCCTTACTCTTGTCTTTTTGTATTAAGGATGTTCTTCCTGTGGTCATCCATTTGGGTGCATGGTGATTTGAGATACAATGCTGGAGTTGTTCTGCTATTCGTGGGTTTAGGGCTTTGAAGTTTTTGAGCCAGTATCCATGGACTTCATCGGGACCTGGGGCTTTCCAGTTTGGCATTTTCTTTAGTTGGTGTCTGACTGTGTCTGTCGTGATCTCTGTGAATCTTTGTTTTATTCTACCTGTTTCTTCTGCCTTGACTTCCTGGAGCCATGTTGTATGTTTGTTGTGTGATACTGGATTGCTCCATATGTTTTCCCAGAGTCTCTTACTTGGTTCGGCTTCAGGAATTTCTTGGTAGTTGTCTTCCCCTCTTAGTTGGCTGTATAGTCTTTTCTGGTTGGTTCCGAATACATTGTTCTGTTGGTATCCCTTATTCCTGTTCATGTACCGTTGGATCTTATGTGCTTTGGCCTTAAGCCTCTGTTTTACATCTTCTATTGTGTTGTTTAGTGCCCTCTCTTGTACTTTGTATTTCTCGTTGAGTTCCTCCCTTGTTTTCTTGCTTCTTAGCCTTTTTTCTGCCATCTCTTTCAGTTTACTCAAGTCAGATCTCATCACTATGATATGCTTTTCCAGGCGCCTTTTCCAAGGAGGTTACTGTTTTGGTTTCTGTTGGGTTGGTTGTGCTGGTGGTGTTGGTGTTCAAATCCCCATCAATTCTGCTACTAATCTTGCTCCTGCATATGCCAAGTTATTTGTTTCTGTGATACTGGTGGTGTGTATTATGCCCATTATTTCATTGACCTCACTTGTTTTCTCCCTTAATTTCTTGGTGTTGTATGCTTTCATGGGGGGGATCTTTGTTCTCTCTGTATCTGGCTCCATCCACTGTCTAATCTTTTCTACCCATTCCGTCCTCTCTGTTACTTCGTCGGTGTTTCTTCGTGTGTCGTTGTTTTATACCTCATCATCCTTGTCGTCTTCTGTGGCATCGTCTCTCAGTTTGGTCTTCGTGTAATTCGTTGTCGTGTGACATTTCCCTTTTCAGTTCTTCTCTTTCTGTTGGGGAGAGCCAGTTCTTTTTCTTTATGTTCCTTACTTGGTCTGCCAGCCTCTGCTCTGTTTGGGGGGTGTTATTCCTCTCATTCCAGATGTTGACCAACCTTCTTCTATATACTCTCTCTGTCGGGTTGCTTCTGATGTAGCATTTCCCCATTTCCTTATTTTCTTCTCTTTTCCATTTCTTCCTGTGGTTTGCTTCTGTAGCTCCAATCTCAGGCTGTTGGTTACTGTCGTTGTGGTGGTCAGTTGCTGGATGACGACTTCCAAGTACCTGACCGTCTTCCCCTTCAATTGGGTTGAATACCTGGTTGCCAGACGAAGCTCCTCTGTTGCCAGAGGTTCCATTTACGTCGTTGTCGTTTATTCCTTCATTTCTTAACATCATTGCTGAGTTTTGCTATTTAACCCATAGCTGGACCCTACCCCTTCAGGGATAGGTACTCATTTACAGCTGAGTAGACTGGGGAAATTATGGTAAAGATCCTTTCCCAAGGAATCAACGCCGAGGAGAGCGGTCACCCATCCAACGACTGACCAGCCCCAATGTTGCTTAACCAGTCCATTGACGACCTAACCCACTCTGCCACGGCGCCACACTTTATATTATTATTATTATTATTATTATTATTATTATTATTATTATTATTATTATTATTTTTTTTTTTTTTTTTGCTCTATCACAGTCCTTCAATTCGACTGGGTGGTATTTATAGTGTGGGGTTCCGGGTTGCATCCTGCCTCCTTAGGAGTCCATCACTTTTCTTACTATGTGTGCCGTTTCTAGGATCACACTCTTCTGCATGAGTCCTGGAGCTACTTCGGCCTCTAGTTTTCTAGATTCCTTTTCAGGGATCTTGGGATCGTGCCTAGTGCTCCTATGATTATGGGTACGATTTCCACTGGGCATTCCCATTATCCTTCTTATTTCTATTTTCAGATCTTGATACTTATCCATTTTTTCCCTCTCTTTCTCTTCAACTCTGGTGTCCCATGGTATTGCCACATCAATGAGTGATACTTTCTTCTTGACTTTGTCAATCAACGTCATGTCTGGTCTGTTTGCACGTATCACCCTATCCGTTCTGATACCATAGTCCCACAGGATCTTTGCCTGATCGTTTTCTATCACTCCTTCAGGTTGGTGCTTGTACCACTTATTACTGCAAGGTAGCTGATGTTTCTTGCACAGGCTCCAGTGGAGGGCTTTTGCCACTTAATCATGCCTCTTTTTGTACTGGTTCTGTGCAAGTGCCGGGCATTCACTTGCTATGTGGTTTATGGTTTCATTTTTCGTATTGCACTTCCTACATATGGGAGAGATGTTATTTCAGTCTATCGTTCTTTGAACATATCTGGTTCTTAGGGCCTGATCTTGTGCCGCTGTTATCATTCCTTCAGTTTCCTTCTTTAGCTCTCCCCTCTGTAGCCATTGCCAATTGTCATCGCTGGCTAGTTCTTTAGTCTGTCTCATGTATTGTCCGTGCATTGGTTTGTTGTGCCAGTCCTCTGTTCTGTCTGTCTTTCTCCTGTCTCTGTATATTTCTGGGTCTTCGTCTAGATAGAGCAGCTGCGACGTGCATTCCACGACCACAGCTGCCTCACGTTCACGATTGAACATTGCAAAGACCGCCGCCTCCCCTTCCTTGACGTTCTTGTCGAACAGTGAGATTCTGAATTCAGTACAAAGGTGTACACGAAGCCGACGAACCTGGGTATGTGCATGAACGGTGAGAGCGAGTGCCCTGAGAGGTATAAGCGCTCCACCATCAGCGCCTTCGTCAGGAGGGCCCTCTCACACTGCTCCTCCTGGAATGACACACACCGTGAGTTGGAGCGCGCCGCCCAGGTCCTCATCGACAACGGACACACCAATCGTGCTGTTGATGAATCTATAAGGAAAAATATGGAAGCCTGGTACCACCAGGAACCCCGCCCCGATGTTGCAGAGCCCATCAAGCTGTTTTACAAGGGACACTTCCACCGGAGGTACAAGGAGGACGAACAAGCCCTCAAAAAGATCATCGACGAAAACGTCAGCCCCGCCGACCCAGACAAAATATCAAGTTAATTATCTATTATAAAACGAAGAAGACGAGCAGCCTGGTGATGAGAAACAACCCTTCGGCGCCCCTGCAGGATCCCTTGAAGAAGACGAGTGTGGTCTACCGTTACACATGCCCCGTCCGAGGATGCCTTGGCAAATACGTCGGTATGACCTCCATGCGTTTCTCCAAGCGAATCTCCTGCCACGCTCAAGAAGGAGCCATCTTCAACCACGCCAGGACTGCTCATAACAAACGGATAAAGAGAAATGATATTATTCCTAATATCGAAATAATAGACCAGACAACGGATCCCGTCGTCTGCGCCTCTTAGAAGCCCTCCATATAGGCAAGGAGAAACCAAATCTTAACATCACCCAAGAAACGTTTCTCCTTCCCACTGCCGCCCGGAGAGCAGCGAACGACCCCCCGACAATACCAGATAATCAGGAGCCCCCACGGGATGACAGGATTCCTGCTACGGACGGAATTCCTGTCGTTCATCCCCAGGCACACTACTGTGGCGCTCGCACAAGAGAATCCCCGAGACCTTCGAGGCGAGATCCACGACTTCGTCCAAGACCGGCCCGACCAATGAGAATGCAACTCTAGGTCCGAGCCGCTATAAATACCGCCCCCACAGACTTTCTTGCTACAGTCTCTTCAATGAATCGTCCGAGGATGACCTGCGAGAAGGTCGAAACGTTACGTAATACCAGATATACCAACTATACCAGCACCAATACCAGCCCTTAAATCGAAGACGAACCCGGCCCCGAACTGAACTACGCCTACGGAATAATACCAGCACTGACGACGACCCCTGCTTGAACTGGACCTGATATCCTTTTCCAATAAAAGATTACCTTCAGCATTTATGATTTTTGAAAATTCCCAATATGAATATTGGTCAGTTACTCAGAAACATCGCTGAGCCTGAGAAGCGAATTGTAAGGAAAATAGAAAAAACAATATATAAAATCAACTCGCTTAATTCTGCCATTCTTTTTTAATCAGTATTATTATTATTATTATTATTATTCTCATCATGATCATTATTATTATTATTATTATTATTATTATTATTATTATTATTATTGTTATTATTATTATTATCATTATTATTATTATTCAGTAGATGAACCCTGTTCATAAACGACAATTCCACAGGAGTCATTGACCCTTGTAATTCAAGCTTCCGAGGAATATAAATTTCATGTGAAAGAAGAAATAGAAGGTAATACTATTTATAAAAAGAGCAAGTCACTTATTAGAAAAGAAATGAATAAACAAATTAAGAAATAAATAGATAAAGAGGTAAATGTCCTTTTTAGTTACTGCTTTCTAAGACATTACCTGTAGTATATAATTCCAATAGTTATAATAACCCGGCTGCATAATGACAAGTCTATTACCTTCAGTCAAAGTTTTAAGATGTTAAATGGGATAAGCGGCTTGATCCATGGTTCATAAACTAAAATATATGTAATGTGTAATTATGTATGTATGAATGTATATATGCATGTATGTATGTGTGTATGTATGTATGTATGTATGTATGCATACATACATACATATATACATTCCAAACCTGTAAGTATGTATGTACTACATATTCGTTTATGAATATACACATAGACACACAGGCACACACACGCACACACACACAAATTATGGGTTACTGGTTTAATTCCAGTGGAAATCCTGGAATCGAACTCCAAACTCCACTTACAGAGCTTAGCAATGGTACTCCATTTAAAGAGCATAGCAATGGCACACCATTTGCATAGCATAGCAATGGCACACCATTTACATAGCATAGGAATGGCACTACGTTTACAGAGCACGGCGATGGCACTCAACTTACAGAGCACATAAATGACACTCCATTTACAGAGCATAGCAATGGCACTCCATTTAAAGAGCAGAGCAATGGCACTCCATTTTCAGAGCACAGAAATGCCACTCAACTTAACAGAACTTAACAATGGTACTCCATTTAAAGAGCATAACAATGGCACTCCACTTACATAGCATAGCAATGGCACGCCATTTACATAGCATAGCAATGACTTTCAACTTACAGGGCATAGCAATGGCACATCCATTTACAGAGCATAGCAATGGCACTCAAGTTACAGAGCATAGCATTGACACTTCATCTACAGAACATAGCAATGGCACACCATTTACATAGCTTAGCAACGGCACTCAACTTACAGATCATAGCAATGACACTCTATTACAGAACATAGCAATGGTACTCCATTTAAAAAGCATAGCAATGGCACTCCATTTACAGAGCATAGCAATGACACTTGATTAAAGAGCACAGCAATGAAACTCCACTTACAAATTACAGCAATGACACCCCATTCACAGACCATAGTAATGGCACTCTCCAAGCATCAAATTCATCCCAAGGAAGGTCGTTGGTCGTGTACCCGGATCTGTGTACGAAAGCATCAAATTCCCCCCATTTCACACTAGACCAAAAAATTGTAATGAAAACGTTTCACGTCTGCTGCTTTAACGCTGATGATAATAAACGCACTTTTCATCATTTTTATACGAATGTTTTCCGATGCCATAACATCACATTACCGGATGCCATCAAGGTTCACGCTCGAAGTCCCCCTTCACACTTGACCTTCGACGCCCGGACCGACCCATAACCCCCACCCTCACCTTACCCCCTCAACCCCCTGGCCCTAAACTCCATTCCCAACAGCCCTCCCGTTGTAATATCGGATAATAAACGATCTCTCACGCCATCCATTGCCAAGGGAAGCGCGCCCATTTGAAATTCCCGTGATATTAGCTTTCCGGGAAGGCGGATCTCCAGTGCTTTGGAAATCACTGGATTTTATGGACTCCTGTGATCCTCTGGATCATTTGAGGGGGGGCGGGGGGAGCGTGGGGCGTTTGAAAGTGCTCTCTCCCCTTCCTTTTCTCGCCGTAGGAGGCTAGTGCCACCAGTGCACCTCACGCGGTGCACCGTACCCAAGGATCTTCGTGGCGTTCCTTCGACTCGTAGCTGCAACCCCCCCCCAGTCCCTACCCCCATAAGGAGTCACAAGATGTAAACGATCCGGCACCTGGGAGGTTCGAACTCTTGACAGTGCGAATCAACGACTTGATAGTAGCTGATTGGTACCCACTCCTGGAAGTCATCGATGACCACTTTCTGCCGGGAGATCGAAACTCCCATGTACAGAATAGTATATAACTGTTATAATTCCCCTTCGGTGATATACCCGCGGTAGAGCGAACTGGATCTTAAACGACAATGGTGGCTTAATGTTTGTGAATATGAGAAAGTATGTATGTGGGATAAAAATTCACAAAATGATAAATCATGATACAATATTGAACTCTTATTGCACATACAAGCAATGCCTTTAAAACATCATATTATAAACTTTTATTTTGGAATTGGTTTTCTTCATTGCATTACAAAAAGCCATATAACTTGCAGCAGAACCAAGAACACTAGAGAAATAAAAAAAATAAAAAATATATAATTCCGAATACTTATACTCGCGGCTAACACGACCGAGGTATAATTATTGGATAAGTGGCAACCTACAGGTCAACAGTGATACATTAATAAGTTCTTAAACTTACTGAAGTTAATTAAAAGCTTTACCAACGGTTTACGTAGGTCGCCATGCCAGGATAACGAAACCTTTTAATATGTTGGCTGCGGATTTACTCTATAATACCCGATACGATAATTAAAAACAAAGTAATGATTCAAGTTACAGTAAGTATAGTTTAAACCCTTGCTTTTGAAATAAAACTTTCTCTCATAAAATAACAGTTATAATAAAAAAAACAGGAACTAACTTGTAACTTAACAAATATTTCAAGGAATAACAAAGCAACGACGAAAAGAAATTCAAAACAAAATGAATAAATGAATAATCTAAAAATACATAAAAAAGAACACTCAAGAAACTTACAATAACTATTGTGCGAACACTTGTTTTCAAATAACGGTTTGTTATCATGAAAGTCAAACAATAGCTACAACGAAAATAAAAGTAAAGAAAAAAATGAATAAATGAATGCTCTAGGTGGAACCTTCCATGAGGACCGATTTCTCAGTGAAAGAAAAGAGAGAGAGAAAAAAGAAGTTTCTCCAATAATAAAAGTGTCAGAGATGATTTATGCTTCTGTTCTACTTCATTACTCACGTGGATGTAGACGACAGCAACCTTAATCTTATTCGCTCGTAGAGGTAGATTGGCCGTTTCACTATAAATCTCCTGCAGAATAGAAAATAATAGAAAACAGATTAGATTGAGTGTTACTATTCCACTTGTAGGAAATGCTTCATAAAAGAAAGAAAGAAAAAAAAACATAGGGTGTTGTCATGGAGCAATACTGGAGTTGATAATCTACACAGTAAACATTAGCATATCTGCTGTCTCTCTCTCTCTCTCTCTCTCTCTCTCTCTCTCTCTCGTATAAACAAGATCCGTTTCAATAGGGGTAGGTAAGGGAAGGGGAGGCTAGGGGAAATATCTATCCACCCCATTACAAACCTGTTTTTCCGCCCCGGGTGGGGGCAGGTAGATAGGGGATCGGGAGGGTGTGGAGGTGGGGAGTGGGGGGGGGGGGGGGGGGGGGGAGGGGGGGGGGGGGGGGGAAGGGAGCCAGCAGCCCTGGGTTCCACGTCACGTAGCACGCGCAACAAGCCATTCATCTAACTCCTTCTTAATCTCTGTTAATTTTCTTAGAATCCAAGAGGGGTCCACAAGAAAATCAGCCTGCAGAGAGAGAGAGAGAGAGAGAGAGAGACGAGAGAGAGAGAGAGAGAGAGAGAGAGAGAGAGAGAGAGAGAGAGAAAACGTTACACCATAAATTCAGGAGACGTCAGCAGAGGAGAGCAAGAATGGCTTTGTTCTTCCCTTAAACATTGAAGAGATCAGGTGATCCCAAAGGTGTACTCGGCGAAATACAACCAAGGCATTTAATTAACATCTGACACAATTCGTCCCTGTGTTGACGAGCTGGATTATCATTTTTGTTTCAGTTTTACAGCCAAAGTGTCTCGGCTTTTGATACTCTATAACACGTTACGGGCTGCTCTATGAGCAAGAAACCGTGCTGACATAAGGCCAGCTGAATCAAAACAACTATAACAAATCCAAATATTTGCTGCCTGTGCTGTCACAATTCAAAACCAAATTATCTCAAGAGATGAGCTAACTCAAAGAGCTAATCATAAGCTCTGAATAATGGAAATGGAATGGAATTTAATATGGAATTTAGGCCAAAGGTCAAGCGCTGGGACCTATGAAGTCATTCATATGCTAAGGGAGGTTGGATAGCAAGGTGGGAGAAAGAGAATATGAATGGAGGTACAGTGAAAAGGATTGAAAGGGGTTTGCAGCTAGGGACTCAAGGAACGCTGCAATGGATCTTGAGTAATGCCTACAGCGCATCCCTGGGGTGCACTGGCGGCGGAACTTTCCTAAAGGGGGGGAGGGAGGGGGCGAACTCTGAATCATATGAAAATCTTTGAGGCCCATTTCTGAGAGTGGGGGAAAAATGGATTGCGACAGTTCGTCTAAAATCCAACTGTTTCGAAGAAGAAGAAGAAGAAGAAGAAGGAGAAGAAGAAGAAAAAGAGGACAATTTGACTCCTAATTTAAAATCAACTGAACCTTGCAACGTCGTTTCTGAAGACAGGCAAGCATCAGGCCGGAGCCGAGCACTGCCAAGGTTAGCCGATGTTGCACCGCGTGATAATGGGATTCCCTGCAAGCTTCATTTCTGCGATATATGAAGACGGACGCACTCGGAAGCAGAAGCAGGCAGAGGAAGGAAGGAAGGTGGGAAGGGCTCAGCACTGGATCCATCTCCCGCCAGACACAAGCAGAGACGAGCAGAGACAAGCAACTCTTTGCATGCAATATCATGCAATGCATTTGCCACATTCATCCGGAAGCGATGCCACAACGCTCGCGCAGTGTGTCTCTGTCTGTTGTTAGTTAGTAATTGCTTGAAAGCAACTGCATTTCACTCATTCGGAGGAACCGAGGAATTATACGAGTATTCATGTGGTCGCGTGTGTTGCTCAGATGCACGATGCTTGCGAATGCTTCCATGGTTGTCTTGTTGTTGTTGTTGTTGTTTATAACTAAGGATAACATTCCAAGTTTAATATCCTTACCATCCCAGCCAAGCGGAACACTTTCTTTGCATCCCAAAGGTTTTCACATCTGTCAGCAGATTCTAAATAATTGATGATTATATCACATTTTTTCTATACTTTCCGTTCCATTGTTATGCAGTCTTTAATTTACTTCTTTTTAACAACTGACCTCCTCATTCTCTATTTTCTTATTATCTTCTGTTACTTCTTTCAAATGAGCACCATATTCTTTGGAAACTTGAATTCCAAGTCACTGGCCCCTGTGGGATTGTTCCATATGAGCAGGGTTCATCTTCTAAATAATAATAATAATAATACTGGCTCAAAAACTTCAAGGCCCTACACCCACGAATAGCAGAACAACTCCAGCATTGTATCTCAAATCACCATGCACCCAAATGGATGACCACAGGAAGAACATCCTTAGTACAAAAAGACAAGAGTAAGGGAAATATAGCCAGTAACTACAGGCCTATCACCTGCCTACCAATAATGTGGAAGTTACTAACAGGTATCATCAGTGAAAGGCTATACAACTACCTAGAGGAGACAAACACCATCCCCCACCAACAGAAACGATGCAGAAGGAAGTGTAGGGGCACAAAAGACCAGCTCCTGATAGACAAAATGGTAATGAAGAACAGTAGGAGAAGGAAAACCAACCTAAGCATGGCATGGATAGACTATAAGAAAGCCTTCGACATGATACCACACACATGGCTAATAGAATGCCTGAAAATATATGGGGCAGAGGAAAACACCATCAGCTTCCTCAAAATACAATGCG
>NC_061090.1:66099453-66111953 GCF_015104395.2 Macrobrachium nipponense | reverse complement strand
AACGCAAAACACCCTTTTCAGACCTTTTTAGGCATTTCCATAGGGCTTTCCTACCCCACCAGCAAGACCAACAACAGCAAGATCAATAACAACAACGAAGTAGTTTGTAAGCTTACTCCCCGAGTAAGCGAAAATATCAAGATTTGCTTTATTTAACTACTTGAGTTTTTGTCCATGAAGCAACTTGACCCTTTACAGATACCCAGTTTCACAAAACGAATAATAACACATAAAACAGCGAAGCAAAATGCTGTCATCAACTCCAAAGCAATTCATTGCAATGCTCTATTTAGAGTTAAAAAGACCAAAGGAAGTCTGAGAGAGCAGCATGTCAGTGACTTGACGAAATTCGAGGCAATTATCCGCTATTATCGTCGTCAGGTCTGAGTATCAGACAAAGACAGCCTCCTTGGTCGAAACTGACTAATTAATTTAATTGCCATCGACAGAAGAGAGAGAGAGAGAGAGAGAGAGAGAGACAGAGAGAGAGAGAGAGAGAGCTTAAGGTATTCGCAGGTTCATAAACTACTCGTTCTTTTTTTTATCTCAGTGTTTAACTATGAGAAGAGGTCAATTTTGAATATGAAAAGGCGACTCGTGTACAAGAAGAGAATATATTTTTTTTTCTATACACTTAAATGTATTGTCATGATGATGCGTGCAATGTGGACCATTGTATTTCTAATGTAGGGTTAAAACTTGATTTTGCTAAGAGAAGTTACTCTTTTTTATAAATAATCTATTTTATAAATAATGTACAAACTTACAGCAGCCAAGTGGGCAACTGTTTTTATTGATTTTTATGCTGAAATACTGTAGGTAGTGCAAGTATAAATCTGTGAGATCAACTGATTCATAACATATGATAAAAAAGCAGGCTTTGAGAACACCGTGTGTGTGTATGTGTGCGGTATTTTATTGGCTTATTACGACACCTAAATAAATATATAATAAGATTCAGACACTAAAGTCTTTACAAAACTGGACTCGTTTTAGGTCAAACAAATTTTGCAGAATTAGCTAAACTATTTCAGTTGACTAATTCAGATGCATAATCTACATCTCGGCATATTCTACTTTGAGACCAGCAAGTGTGTGTGTGTGTGTGTGTGTGTGTGTGTGTGTGTGTGCGCGCGCGCGTGTGTGTAAGGTATTTTCATTCACCCCATTACGACATCTGAACAAAGACATATAAGATTCAGACATTAAAGTCTTTACAAAACTGGTCTCGTTTTAGGTAAAAACATTTTTGCAGAATTAACTAAAATAGTTTCAGTTGACTAATTCAAATGCATAATCTATACCTCGGCATCTACATACAAGGCACCCAACGAACATTCACAGGGCAGTCAGTCGAAAGCATCATTTGCATACGTGCAACAGTGGCAATATATCGTATTCTTTTGTGAATTCGCAGACGAAATTACACCTCACGCTAAATAGTGGCGATTTAATCTGAACGTTTTAAAGATTTATTTCAAGGTGAAGTGATACGTGATGACACGAAAATGAATAACTATGTTCAACACGTAGATGCTACTTTAAACCTCTGTTCCTTCTCTCCAATGAACACCATATTCTTTGGAAGCTTGGATTTCGAGGCAGTGGGCCCTGTCGTGTTCATCATCATCATCATCATCATCATCATAATAATAATAATAATAATAATAATAATAATAATAATAATAATAATACACACCAACAGTATCAGAGAAACAAATAACTTGGCATATGCAGGAGCAAGATTAGTAGCAGAACTGATGGGGAAATAAAACGAAACGATGGGGGATAAGCGAACAACCAACAACCACCAACAAAACCAACACAACCAATTCAACAGAAACCAAAACAGCAACCTCCTTGGAAAAGGCCCCTGGAAAAGCAAATCATGATGATGAGGTCTGACGTGAGTAAACTGAAGGAGATGGCAGAAAAAATGCTAAGAAGCAAGAAATTAACTCAAGGAGAAATACAAAGTACAAGAGAGGGGACTAAACAACACAATAGAAGATGTAAAACAGAGGCTTAAGGCCAAAGCACATAAGATCCAACGGTACATGAACAGGATAAGGGATACCAACAGAACAAACTATTCGGAACCAACCAGAAAAGACTATACAGCCAGCTAAGAGGGGAAGACAACACCAAGAAATTCCTGAGGCCGAACCAAGTAAGAGACTCTGGGAAAACATATGGAACAATCCGGTATCACACAACAAACATACAACATGGCTCCAGGACGTCAAGGAAGAAGAAACAAGGAGAATAAAACAAAGATTCACAGAGATCACGACAGACAGTCAGACACCAACTAAAGAAAATGCCAAACTGGAAAGCCCCAGGTCCCGATGAAGTCCATGGATACTGGCTCAAAAACTTCAAGGCCCTACACCCACGAATAGCAGAACAACTCCAGCATTGTATCTCAAATCACCATGCACCCAAATGGATGACCACAGGAAGAACATCTTTAGTACAAAAAGACAAGATTAAGGGAAATATAGCCAATAACTACAGGCCTATCAACTGCCTACCAATGATGTGGAAGTTACTAACACGTATCATCAGTGAAAGGATATACAACTACCTAGAGGATACAAACACCATCCCCCACCAACAGAAAAGCTGCAGAAGGAAGCGTAGGGGCACAAAAGACCAGCTCCTGATAGACAAAATGGTAATGAAGAACAGTAGGAGAAGGAAAACCAAACTAAGCATGGCATGGATTGACAATAAGAAAGCCTTCGACATGATACCACACACATGGCTAATAGAATGCCTGAAAATATATGGGGCAGAGGAAAATACCATCAGCTTCCTCAAAAATACAATGCACAACTGGAATATAATGCTTACAAGCTCTGGAATAAGACTAGCAGAGGTTAATATCAGGAGAGGGATTTTCCAGGGCGATTCACTGTCCCCACTACTCTTCGTAGTAGCTATGGTTCCCATAACAAAAGTACTGCAGAAGATGGATGCCGGGTACCAACTCAAGAAAAGAGGCAACGGAATTAACCATCTGATGTTCATGGACGACATCAAGCTGTATGGTAAGAACATAAAGGAAATAGATAACCTAATCCAGACTGTAAGGATTGCATCTGGGGACATCAGGATGGAGTTTGAAATAGAAAAATGTGCCTGAGTCAACATACAAAAGAGGAAAAAAACAAGGACTGAAGGGATAAAGCTACCAGATGGGAACAATATCAAACAAATAGATGAGGCGGGATACAAATACCTGGGAATAATGGAAGGACGGGATATAAAACATCAAGAGATGAAGGACACGATCAGGAAAGAATATATGCAGAGACTCTAGGTGATACTCAAGTCAAAACTCAACACTGGAAAAATGATAAAAGCCATAAACATATGGGCAGTGCCAGTAATCAGACACAGTGCAAGAATAGTGGAATGGACGAAGGCAGAACTCCACAGCATAGACCAGAAAACTAAGAAACATATGACAATACACAAAGCACTACACCCAAGAGCAAATACGGACACACTATACATATCACGAGAGGAAGGAGGGACAGGACTACTAAGTATAGAGGAATGTGTCAACATCGAGAACAGAGCACTGGGGCAATATCTGAAAACCAGTGAAGACAAGTGGCTCAAGAGTGCATGGGAAGAAGGACTGATAAAAGTAGACTACTACCCAGAAATATACAGAGACAAGGGAATGACAAACAGAACAGAGGACTGGCACAACAAACCAATGCACGGACAATACATGAGATAGACTAAAGAACTGGCCAGCGATGACACAGGGGAGAGCTCAAGAAGGAATGATAACAGCGGCACAAGATCAGGCCCTAAGAACCAGATATGTTCAAAGAACGATAGACGGAAATAACATCTCTCCCATATGTAGGAAGTGCAATACGAAAAATGAAACCATAAACCACATAGCAAGCGAATGTCCGACACTTGCACAGAACCAGTACAAAAAGAGGCATGATTCAGTCGCAAAAGCCCTCCAATGGAGCCTGTGCAAGAAACATCAGCTACCTTGCAATAATAAGTGGTACAACCATCAACCTTAAGTAGTGATAGAAAACGATCAGGCAAAGATCCTCTGGGACTATGGTATCAGAATAGATAGGGTGATACGTGCAAATAGACCAGACATGACGTTGATTGACAAAATCAAGAAGAAAGTATCACTCATTGATGTGGCAATACCATAGGACACCAGAGTTGAAGAGAAAGAGAGGGAAAAAATAGATAAGTATCAAGACCTGAAAATAGAAATAAGAAGGATATGGGATATGCCAGTGGAAATCGTACCCATAATCATAGGAGCGCTAGGCACGATCCCCAGATCCCTGAAAAGGAATCTTGAAAAACTAGAGTCTGAAGTAGCTCCAGGACTCATACAAAAGAGTGTGATCCTAGAAATGGCGCACATAGTAAGAAAAGTGATGGACTCCTAAGGAGGCAGGATGCAACCCGGAACCCCACATTATGAATACCACCCAGTCGAATTGGAGGATTGTGATAGAGCAAAAAAAAAGTATCACTCATTGATGTGGCAATACCATAGGACACCAGAGTTAAAGAGAAAGAGAGAGAAAAAATAGATAAGTATCAAGGCCTGAAAATAGATATAAGAAGGATATGGGATATGCCAGTGGAAATCGTACCCGTAATCATAGGAGCGCTAGGCACGATCCCAAGATCCCTGAAAAGGAATCTAGAAAAACTAGAGTCTGAAGTAGCTCCAGGACTCATACAAAAGAGTGTGATCCTAGAAATGGCGCACATAGTAAGAAAAGTGATGGACTCCTAAGGAGGCAGGATGCAACCCGGAACCCCACATTATGAATACCACCCAGTCGAATTGGAGGATTGTTATAGACCAAAAAAAAAAAAAAAAAAAAAAAAAAAAATATATAATAATAGTAGTAGTAGTAGCAGTAGTAGTAATAATAATAATAATTTTAAACTTTGTTTTCAGTTGTATTTTACGTAATTGTCGTTGAACATGGTTGGCATATCAGAACTATAATCGTTTCATAAGGATTAATTCGATATATATCTATATATATATATATATATATATATATAATATATATATATATCTATATATCTATATATATTATATATATATATATATATATATATATATATATATATATATATATATCTATATATATATATATATATATATATATATATATATATAATATATATAGATATATATATAGATAATATATATATATATATACATATATATATATATATATATATATATATCATATATATATATTTATATATATATATATATAGATATATATATATATATAATATATATATATATCTATATATATATATATATATATATATATACATAGATATATATATACTGCATGCCCTTATCTGTATTCATAACATCTCAAATTGCCACTGAAGAGATTGCAGCTCTAATACAAACCATGGATGTATGCATGTAACTATGTCTGCAATTAGAAGAGGAATGTGTAATTCTATGATATTAATCTTAAAGAAACTTCTTTATCGAAGTGAAATGTGGAACCTATATCTTAGAAAAAGAAAAAAATAGGACACCGAGGAGGGAGGAGATGATTTCAGAAGGATCTCTTCACCTAGATTCAGTAGTATAAAGTGAAAATAAAAAATAAAATCGAAATAAAAACTGACTAGAGGAGAATTCTTTAAATACAGAGGCGCGTTTAAAAAGGTTTGGTCACGAATAGAAGGATCAGAGCTCTTTTACCCGGATTCACTATACGAAGAAGGGGATTCCTGTCGTCTATAGCTGGCGATTCATCATATGAACAGGGGGATTCCTGTGGACTAAAGGTTGTTAAAAAGTGTTTCTTTATTATTCATATTATTTTCGGAGGTGGCAATTTTTTTCCAGGGCCTGGGGAGGAAGGAGAGGAGGAGAACAAACTACAATTTATGAAAGATCTGCTGACACGGAAGATCGCTTGCTAAGAACAGCCTAATGTGGATATTTTCCGAGATCAAAAACACTCCAAGTTTAGCAATCAAATGCAACTGCAATGTTAAATATAGGCCAAAGGTCAAGTAAGCACTGGGACCTGTGAGGTCATTCAGCGCTGAAAGGAAAATTGAGAGTAAAATTTGTCAAAGGTGACATAGGAAGGAAACCTCACAACAGTTGCACTATGAGACACCAGTTGTGGCCTTACTAATCACTGTCGAACTCAGGTATTTGTGATTAGAATCGATAGCCACTCACCTCTTCCATGTTAACAAAGTCGTACGTTCGCCGCTCGTAGCCAGTTTATGGATTTTTATCACATCACCGTGATTCATATACATGCATTAAGCTACAAATGTCATTTAATATCTAATTCGCTCTTCTTCGGAAATAAAATATCTTCATATATGTTACCCGAGGGGGAATTCTTCAGGCGTCACTGAAGTCCTTATTTCTTCTCTGTCCGCCGGTTCGAATCCACGAGAGGACAAAATTACTATCCAGTAAAAAATTCCCTTTCGGTTAACATGTATGAAAATACATTAATTCCCAGCTAGAGCGAATTAGATATTAAAGGTAATTTGTAACTTAATCATGTATATGAATCACGGTGTTTGATAAAAATTCAATATATATATATATATATATATTATATATATATATATATATATATATATATATATATATATATATATATATATATATATATATATATATATATATATATATATATCTAATAAAAGGAGCCCATAAAAAACACCAAAATATAGAGAAAAAAAGTACTATATTTCAGAGACTGCTGTCTCCCTCTTCAGGTAGATGAATGAGAAAAGTTTACAGAAAGGTGGTATTTGATACCAAGAGGGTCCATCCACAAACAAGCCAATTTAAGTCACCCCCGCTGATAATCTTCCTTTAATCTTCTTAAGGTTGGTTGAATGAAGAGGTTGTCGATCGTGTCCGAAATCCATGCTCCTTTTGAGATGTTCATTACCTGCCTCTCTATTTTATTAAGGCCGATTCCATCATTTGACTCTTGTACCGGCAGTTGCTGCTATAAATTACACGTGACAAATTCCAGTTTATTCTATGGTTATGTTCATTTATATGGTTGAAAATAGCAGATTCTGTTGTCCATACCTAACTGACCGTTTGTGTTGTATTAATCTCTGGGGAAGGGATTTACCTGTAAATCCGATGTAAGATTGGTCACAGTCCTGGCATGGGATTTCGTATACCCCAGAGTCCTTTGGAGATGCCTTTTGTTTTGTTGGACGTTAATCAGGGATTTGGCTAAGGTGTTTTGGGTAAGTAAATACAAAAGGGTTCGATTTTCCGAAGGGATTGGTTATTCTCTTAATCGTGTCCAGGAGGGGAATTATTATTTTATTGTTGGGTGTATCTCTGGTCTTGTCTTTAGGGGGTCGGTAGAAAATTACGTTTGCTTTGTGAATTTGCTTTCTCAATTATATGGTCAGGATATTTTAAAGACGAAAGTTGCTTGCGAATTAGTTCAAATTCTTTTTCCAGGAATTCTGGGGAACAAATTCGTAAGGCTCTTAAGAACAAGTTACTAGCTACACCTATCTTGATAGTACTGTCGTGATAGCTAAAGTTAGTGAATGTATGAAAGTGAGAACGTTGGTTTTCTGTATATGGTGAATTTGTATTCTGTCGTATCTCTGATTATTAAAACATCAAGAAAAGGAATTTTGTTGTCTGTTTCCCATTCTTCAACTTTAAATTTGATGCTGGGCACTAATGTGTTTAATTTCGCGAGGAATTCATTAAAATTGCCCCACCTATTATCCCAAAATGTTAGGATATCATCCACGTATCTCATCCACAGCATGTTTTTGGGTTTTATTGCATTTATTACTGTAGTTTCAAAGTATTCCATGTACAGATTGGCTAGAACAGGACTTAAAGGACTACCCATACTACAGCCGAATTTTGCTTGTAGAATGATTCCCCGAATGAAAATACGTTATTAGATGCACATAATTCAACTAGCTTTATTATTTTGTCAAGCGCCAAAGGGAAATGATCTGAATAGGGGATAATTTTACCCTTAAAAAACTGAAGAACGTCCCTGTACTGGTACTTTAGTGAACAGGGAATCTACGTCAAGGCTTAAAAGTTTTTATGTTGTGAAGTGGTATATGTGCTTCTCTGAATTTGTGACAAAAATCTTCCGAATGTTTAATGTGACTGGGAGAAAAGGTGCCTAAAAAAGGGGAAAGGAGGCCAGCTAACCATTTAGAAATTTTGTAATTGAAAGCTCCGGCACATGAAACGATGGGTCTGAATGGAAGATTGTCTTTGTGAGTTTTGGGAAGGCCATAAAAATAGGGTAATAATTTAGGATTAATTACTTTAAATTTCTCTATAGTTCAATACTCTTTTTGTCTTTGCCAATTAATCTTACTTTCCGAAAAAATTCTGTGGGAACGTTTTGGAGGGGATTTTTTTTTCGTCAGTTTTTTCGTAATTTGTTTTGTGTCGCTAAGGAGCTGGTTGATTTTTGTCAAGGTAGAAGTCTTTGTCCATTATTACGATTTTGCCGTCTTTGTCGGATCTACTTATTATAACATCTAACTTTTTAGCGAGTGGATGGCTATCATGAATCTGCGAGGAACAGGATATTTCTTATGTAAATCAGTTAAAGCATTTTAGTAACATCTTTTAAACATATCTCTTCACGGTTGTAGTTTTTGTCAGATATGAATTTATCAAAAGCCACTATGAAGTCTAGGTTGTTTTTGCGGTCTGGCATAAGGGCGAAGGATAAGCCAAATAAATTTTTAAAACTAAATGTTGATTTACAGTAAGGGGGGGTGTTGGATAAGTTTAAAACTTTGTCTTGTTGCTCAAGATTATTCCACGCACTATTGTCTATTAGGTTATTTTAACTTGCGTAGAAGTCTGTTGGAATGAGTCACGCTATTATAGGCAGCAATGTCGGAACAGAATGAAATCATATACCTGTATATGTGGTCCGTAGTGAGGAGGCGAAGATTAGACTGGTTCCATATATCACTCTGCGTAGTATGAAGATGTCGTTTTTCGTATCGGTTGGATTCTTTCCTCCAGGAAAATCTTGTGTGGGAGAAGGGAAAGGGGTCGATTGCAGAGTCCATCTCCCGAATCCGTACATTTTTGGTAGTACTTGCTCTTTGAGGCATTCTTCTAAAAAGTGTTTTTGGTTTCAGCCGGTGTAGTCTGATCAGTTCTTTCTCAAACTTGCGAAAGATTGGCTTGACTTCTGGAAGTGAGTGAAGAATCCTGGAAAGGCGGTTGAATTCCATAATGGGCTGAAAATGACTGGTAACAATGTTCTGTAACAACAGAATTCCATCTAATAAAAGGAGCCCATAAAAAACACCAAAATATAGAGAAAAAAGTACTATATTTCAGAGACTGCTGTCTCCCTCTTCAGGTAGATGAATGAGAAAAGTTTACAGAAAAGGTGGTATTTATACCAAGAGGTCCATCCACAAACAAGCCAATTTAAGTCACCCCCGCTGATAATCTTCCTTTAATCTTCTTAAGGGTTGGTTGAATGAAGAGGTTGTCGATCGTGTCCGAAATCCATGCTCCTTTTGAGATGTTTTTCATTACCTGCCTCTCTTTTATTAAGGGCCGATTCCATCATTTGACTCTTGTACCGGCAGTTGCTGCTATAAATTACACGTGACAAATTCCCAGTTTATTCTATGGTTATGTTCATTTATATGGTTGAAATAGCAGAGTTCTGTTGTCCATACCTAACTGACCGTTGTGTTGTATTAATCTCTGGGGAAGGGATTTACCTGTAAATCCGATGTAAGATTGGTCACAGTCCTGGCATGGGATTTCGTATACCCCAGAGTCCTTTGGAGATGCCTTTTGTTGGACGTTAATCAGGGATTTGGCTAAGGTGTTTGGGTAAGTAAATACAAAAGGGTTCGATTTTCGGAAAAATCGAACCCTTTTGTATTTACTTACCCAAACACCTTAGCCAAATCCCTGATTAAACGTCCAACAAAAGGCATCTCCAAAGGACTCTGGGGTATACGAAATCCCATGCCAGGACTGTGACCAATCTTACATCGGATTTACAGGTAAATCCCTTCCCCAGAGATTAATACAACACAAACGGTCAGTTAGGTATGGACAACAGAACTCTGCTTATTTTCAACCATATAAATGACATAACCATAGAATAAACTGGAATTTGTCACGTGTAATTTATAGTCCAGCAACTGCCGGTACAAGAGTCAAATGATGGAATCGGCCTTAATAAAAGAGAGGCAGGTAATGAACATCTCAAAAGGAGCATGGATTTCGGACACATCGACAACCTCTTCATTCAACCAACCCTTAAGAAGATTAAAGGAAGATTATCAGCGGGTGACTTAAATTGGCTTGTTTGTGGATGGACCTCTTGGTATAAATAAACCACCTTTTCTGTAAACTTTTCTCATTCATCTACCTGAAGAGGGAGACAGCAGTCTCTGAAATATAGTACTTTTTTCTCTATATTTTGGTGTTTTTATGGGCTCCTTTTATTAGATGGAATTCTGTTGTTACAGAACATTGTTACCAGTCATTTTTCAGCCCATTATGGAATTCAACCGCCTTTCCAGGATTCTTCACTCACTTCCAGAAGTCAAGCCAATCTTTCGCAAGTTTGAGAAAGAACTGATCAGACTACACCGGCTGAAAAACCAAAAACACTTTTTAGAAGAATGCCTCAAAGAGCAAGTACTACCAAAAATGTACGGATTCGGGAGATGGACTCTGCAATCGGACCCCTTCCCTTCCCTCCTCACACAAGATTTCCTGGAGGAAAGAATCACCGATACGAAAAACGACATCTTCATACTACGCAGAGTGATATATGGAACCCAGTCTAATCTTCGCCTCCTCACTACGGACCACATATACAGGTATATGATTTCATTCTGTTCCGACATTGCTGCCTATAATAGCGTGACTCATTCCAACAGACTTCTACGCAAGTTAAATAACCTAATAGACAATAGTGCTGGAATAAATCTTGAGCAACAAGACAAAGTTTTAAACCAAACTTATCAACACCCCCCTTACTGTAAATCAACATTTAGTTTTAAATTTAGGCTTATCCTTCGCCCTTATGCCAGACCGCAAAAACAACCTAGACTTCATAGTGGCTTTTGATAAATTCATATCTGACAAAAACTACAACCGTGAAGAGATATGTTTAAAAGGAGTGTTACTAAATGCTTTAACTGATTTACATAAGAAATATCCTGTTCCTCGCAGATTCATGATAGCCATCCACTCGCTAAAAAAGTTAGATGTTATAATAAGTAGATCCGACAAAGACGGCAAAATCGTAATAATGGACAAGACTTCTTACCTTGACAAAATCAACCAGCTCCTTAGCGGACAACAAACACATACGCAAAAACTGACGAAAAAATCCCCTCCAAAACGTTCCCACAGAATTTTTTTCGGAAAGTAAGATTAATTGGCAAAGACAAAAAGAGTATTGAACTATTAGAGAAATTTAAAGTAATTAATCCTAAATTTACCCTATTTTTATGGCCTTCCCAAAACTCACAAAGACAATCTTCCATTCAGACCCATCGTTTCATGTGCCGGAGCTTTCAATTACAAAATTTAAAATAAATGGTTAGCTGGCCTCCTTTCCCCTTTTTTAGGCACCCTTTTCTCCAGTCACATTAAACATTCGGAAGATTTTTGTCACAAATTCAGAGAAGCACATATACCACTTCACAACATAAAACTTTTAAGCCTTGACGTAGATTCCCTGTTCACTAAAGTACCAGTACAGGACGTTCTTCAGTTTTTAAGGGTAAAATTATCCCCCTATTCAGATCATTCCCTTTGGCGCTTGACAAAATATAAAGCTAGTTGAATTATGTGCATCTAATAACGTTATTTTCATTCGGGGAATCATTCTACAAGCAAAAATTCGGGTGTAGTATGGGTAGTCCTTTAAGTCCTGTTCTAGCCAATCTGTACATGGAATACTTTGAAACTACAGTAATAAATGCAATAAAACCCAAAAACATGCTGTGGATGAGATACGTGGATGATATCCTAACATTTTGGATAATAGGTGGGGCAATTTTAATGAATTCCTCGCGAAATTAAACACATTAGTGCCCAGCATCAAATTTAAAGTTGAATGGGAAAACAGACAACAAAATTCCTTTTCTTGATGTTTTAATAATCAGAGATACGACAGAATACAAAATTCACCATATACAGAAAACCAACGTTCTCACTTTCATACATTCACTACTTTAGCTATCACGACAGTACTATCAAGATAGGTGTAGCTAGTAACTTGTTCTTAAGAGCCTTACGAATTTGTTCCCCGCAGAATTCTGGAAAAAGAATTTGAACTAATTCGCAAGCAACTTTCGTCTTTAAAATATCCTGACCATATAATTGAGAAAGCAATTCACAAAGCAAACGTAATTTTCTACCGACCCCCTAAAGACAAGACCAGAGATACACC
>NC_061090.1:66081953-66096953 GCF_015104395.2 Macrobrachium nipponense | reverse complement strand
TAATAAACTGCAAAAACTGTAAAGATTGCCATTCGTATCTAAAAAGGGCGAAGGTATCGTCCACATACCTTCTGTAAAACAATGGTTTAAAAGAATCAGGACAAGAATTTAAAAATTCTTGTTCAAGACTAGACATAAAAACATTTGCGAATAATGGACCCAAGGGAGAACCCACGGCCACACCATCACCTGCGAATATAATTCATTGTTAAAAACAAAAGCTGAGTCTTGATCGGCAAGTACTAAAAAATGCTTAAAAAGAAGCTTATTAAAACCATGAAATAAAATTTCTTCACTTGGAAATATTCTATCAATTATGATGTTTAGTTTCATTAATAGGGACATTCGTAAACAACGACTCCATGTCAAAACTGGCCATAAAGAGTTCACCATCCTGTTTAGTTATTTGATCCTGAAACTCGTAACCGTTTTTCACATTGTATTGGTTAAAAGAAAACTCATTTAAAATAGGTACTAAAAATTTAGATATATTAAAAGAGCTTTAAGCTTAATGCCATCTCCACTCTGGTTCATAGAGCAATAAAATACTCATCAAACTGGGATATCTTTCTTAAAGAAATTGATTTTTTTTCTAATATCTTCCAACGAAACTCGTACCCTAAGGATTTATTTTTTACTATTGTTAACAAACTTTTAACTTTGCATTTTAAACCATCCATTCCAATGATAGGCGTACCAAAGAAACTAATGTATGTCTCCATACCATATATATACAATAGCAAATTTTCACAACACCTAACCAGAATTATTGAAAGTTAAATTCCCTGTCTAAATATAAAACTTAAATCTAACAACCCATTCAAAATAGGCTCTTTTTTCTACTTCAAAGATCGTCTGCAGCGATCTAACGTGGTATACAAATTTACGTGCCCGGGATGTCCCGGAATTTACGTTGGATCGACTAAGAGCCTACTGCAGATGAGATACAGCAGTCACATGGGTTTAGTTTTAGGACTGGTCAAAAATTAAGTAGGCCTGACCACTCAAACATAAAAAATCACGCAATCAATTGCAAGATAGAGGTGAAGAAACAACACTTCTCTATTTTAGGCTCAGTTAAAGTCTCTGATTACATAACCACTCTAGAGTCATTATATATTAAACGTGTTGTTCCCTCGTTGAATAGTGGAGTTTCATCTTCTCCGGTTTATCTGGTATAGTCAACCTTTTTAACTTCTTGCCCAAGTCTAGTCACTCTACCTCCTTCCTTCTCAACTAACGGTTGGTTGCACCTTGGTATTTTTTGTTTTTTTTTTTTTTTTTTTTTTTTTTATTTGTACTTTTTACTTTTTAGTTTTACTTGTCACTTCTTAGTCATTTATGTCAATTTTAAGTTAATTTTAGTCTTGTATTTTTACTATATTAAGAATCCTGCATATTATTGCAATGTAATATGTATGTGTTTTTATCTCACAGACTTAAGATGCACATTGTATGTGCGAATCGTCTCAAATAAATGTTTCTTCTGATGTGGCTGTCAGCGATTTCCTGAATGGATTGTATGTGATATACCTGCATAGCCACTATATATATAATATATATATATATAATATATATATTATATATATATATATATATATATATATATATGCATTAAGCTACAAAGGTCCTTTAATGTCCAATTCGCTCTACCTGGGAATAAATATATTTTCATATATGTTTACCAAAGGGGAATTTTTTATTTGATAATAATTTCGTCCTCTAGTGGGTTCGAACTAGTGCCCAGCGGAAAGATTAGAAATCAGGACTTCAGTGAGGTTATTGACTCGGCCAACAAGTGAGGTTGAATATTGAAAGGACATTTGTGGCTTAATGCATGTATATGAATCACGGTAATATGATAAAAGTCTAAACACTGAAGATGCTAAGTACTTTAGTCTTTATTACTAAGACTTGATCACATGGTCATGGCTGTAACTTTGTTCGTACTATCATCACGTTTTTTTAATTGCTTCGTGATTTAAAATGAAATATATATATATATATATACTATATATATATATATATATATATATATATATATATATATATATATATATATATATATATATATATATATTATATATATATATAGATATATATATACTATATATATATATATATATATATATATATATATGCTATATATATATATGATTCTATATATATATATATATATATATATATAGTATCTATATGTATATCTTATGATATACTACATATATATATCTATATATATATATAGTATATATATATATATATATATGTATATATATATATATATGTGTATATATATATATCTATATATAACTATATATATATATATCATATATATATATATGTCTCTATATATATATGTATATATATATATATACATATATATATATGATATATATATATCTATATATACATATAGTTATATATATATATATATATATATATATATATATACTATATATATATATATATATATCTATATATCTATATATATATATATATTATCTATATCATATATATATATATGATATATATATATATATATATATATATATATATATATATATATATATCTCTGTAATATATATATATGATATATACTATATATAATATATATATATATATATATATATAATATATATATATATCGATATATATACATACATACATACATCATACATACATACATACAGGGTGTCCATAAGTGAAAGTACCACTAAAATTATTTAATTCCAGATATTGGGACTTTATGGACACCCTGCATATATATATAACATCGAATTCCACATACATAATCACAGAAACATGCGGATAATTTTAAAACGTCATCCAGTAAATCACTGTGTAGCCGAATGCATCTAAAACCTGTAACACGAACCGATAAATCTCCATCCCGAAATGATGGGATGCTCTCCCTTCCTCGCCAGACTCCGAAAGTCGCAGCAGATGAGGCCCAATCATAAATATTCATACTCCATGAACTATCTGCCCCGGCCATCTTAGCAAGGAAAAGGAGAGTAGTAAAGGTTTCCATAAATTTCGCCTAACGATATCCGCGGAGCAAGGCTCCAATGGAAATTGCTGACACGTTCCCTGCCTGATTCACGTTTACTGCTTGATAAGTTCGTCGTCTTGCCCCCTTCCCCTCTCCCCCCAAAGGCCGATTTAAAGGCGAATGGCGCGCCCCACGTGTGGGCGTGAGGGGTCACACATACATACATACATACCCACAAACACAGACAATCAGGAGAGAACTGTATATATATATATATATATATATATATATATATATATATATATATATATATATATATATATATAGTATATATATTAGGATGATCAGACAATGGCAGGAACTCGTACTACTTAAAGAAGGCATTGAAATACTCTGGCGAAAAGTGAAACAGACAGACGGATTTTTTAATAAGAAACTAAAAGACAGCCAGACCAATTACCACCACTATACACAACCGACCTTTTGTGTGTAGTTTCACTTGTATTTGTTTCTAATAATGATATAAAACCAAGCAGATCAATTCCCACTGTCACTTAAAATTAACCTTTATACGTTGTTCTACTTATAATTTTTCCTCACAACATCAATACGTAACCAGCTAGAGCAATTATCCATATCACTTTATATCGACCTTCCTGTGTTGCTTTACATATATATTTTGTCATAGCAATAAAACGTAACCCGCTAGACCAGCATCACTAGCATTCACAATTGACAGTTTGTGTGTTGTTTCGCATACACATTTTTTCTGATAACGATGAAACATGACCAGCTTCACCAATATCACCATCATTCACAATTGACATTTTTGTTGTTGCTTCACATATACTTTTTTCTGATAATGAAACGTAACCGGCTAGACCAATATCACTATCATTCACAATTGACATTTTGTGTGTTGTTTCGCATAAACTTTTTTTCTGATAACAATGAAACGCAACCAGCTAGAAGAATATCACTTACATTCACAGTTGACATTTTTTGTGTTGCTTTACATATACTTTTTTCCGATAACAATGAAACGTAACTAGCTACACCATATTATTACTATCACTTAAAATTTGTGTATTGTTCCACATTGTTTTGTAATGACAATACGTAATCAGCCAAACCAAATACCATAATCACCCACAACCGACCTTCGTCTGCTTTTCCAAATATACTTTTTGCCTAATAACATTAACACGTAACCAGAGAAACCAAATGCTATTATAACTCACAACAGACCTTTGTGTGTTATTCCATATAGTAAACAGTTTTCTAATAATATTAACCCGTAATTAGTCAGACCAATTACCACTATCACACACAAATGACGCTTTTGTGTCCACGTGTGGTTTTGTTTATCTGAAATCATTCAGACCAATTACCGCTTCCAATACAACTGACCTTTATGTGTTGTCCCACATATAATTTTTCCCCAATAACAATAACACGTGACCTGCCAGAATAATAACCACTATCAATCCAACGGACCTTTGTGTGTTGTTACACATATAATTTTTTTCGTAAAAACAATAACACGTGACTTGCCAGAATAATAACTACTATCAATCACAATTGACCTTTTAGTGTTGTTACCCATATAATTTTTTTCCTAAAAACAATAACACGTGACCCGCCAAAATACTAACCAATACCAATTACAACTAACCTTTGTGTTTTGTTCCAAATATAATGTTTTTCCTAAAATCATTAACACGTGACTTGAAAGAATAATAACCACTATCAGTCACAACTGACCTGTGTGTGTTGTACCAGACATACTTTAATACTTTTCCCCAATAACAATAACAGGTGACCCGCCAGAATAATAACCACTATCAATCACAAAATGTGTTGTTCCGCAAATAATTGTTTTCCTAAAAACAGTAATGCTTTTCCCCAATAACAATAACACGTGACCAGCCAGAATAATAACCACTATCAATGACGACTGACCTCTGTGTTGTTCCGCAAAAAAAAAAAAAAAAAAAAAAAAAAAAAAAAAAAAAAATTCTAAAAAGCAATAATACGAAACCAGCTAGACGAAATACCATCATCACTCCCAATTAGGGTGTTGTCGAATCATGTATCCCAAGCCCACACTAATATTCTGCGACGATCAGAGACAGCCTCAAGCCGCACAGAATTCACAAATTCAGCCATTTAATTCGTCTCAATTTCCGAGCAGCTCTCCTAATCCCCGCGGAGTAAGCGCCCCGTTCTATTCATCAACTTTATCATCCCGGAGACAGGATAGACCAGCACCAAATGCAATATAATGTGGATACGATTTGTGGCACGGCTTTATGTTTCACACCTTCTCGTTTAATAGCTTCCATAGTAGATTCACATCAACCGTGCTTCGGATGTCGAGGACCGTCCCTTATGAGACGCTCCTGATTGGCTGTTGATAAGCCAATCACAGGGCTGGAAACTCTCAGTCTCTCTCGACAGTTCACATAGGCAGGATGTATATTCCACCTCTCCTGAGAGATACTTATGAAAGGCGTATCCCTCAGGAGAGGAGGAACACACATCCTGCCTATGTGAACTCTCTCGAGAGACTGAGAGTTTCCAGACCTGTGATTGGCTTATCAACAGCCAATTAGGAGCATCGTAAGGGACTGGCCTATACATCAGATGCACGGTTGATGTGAATCTATTATGGTACGTTTCTCGTACCTGCTGAGGGATTCGAGAGGCGATGGAACTTTTTATTATTATTTATTATTTTTTTTTTTGGCAATATCTTTTCATCAAAGGATAGGATCATGTTGAAGGTTGGCAATTACATATTTCGTAACCCTACCTAATTTTTGCAATTATTATTTATTACCTAAGTTCGATTTTGATATTTAAACTGTAAAATGATGTCGGAACGAGAGATAATCAAGAAAAGGATCCAAAAACAGTGATCCATCGGTTCTGAATCCCTTAGTAGTCATTGTTTAACAAGCGCTTGTGACCAAAGAGATCCATCGATTGTTGAATAACTGAATCTCACGAAAAGATTTAATTTCGCACATTGCAGACTAACAGGGAATTACAGTGGTTCATGAATGATAGGATAATAACTTCATTTGTTTTTACTACGCATTACTGATATTAAACATTACATAATTGTATTTATGAAGTCTGTTTATCCATATCCTACTCTTTAAAAATTAAAACTTTCGGCATTGCGCGGCACCATTTACCATGTTATTATAATCAATAAATCAATAATCGATGCAAGGGCAAAGATGGCAAGAAAAGGATGACAATATAATTTACTATCTAGTAGCTTTCGACAGGGAAGATGATTTGTTCAATTTTACCACAAAGTTGTATTAACCTTGGCCTACATTTTTTAAGAGTGAGATGAAAATTTTCTTACTTAACGGAGGCCTAAACTACTAATAACTACTGCTAACGTATTCAAAATGTCGCGATTAAACTGTCAATAAAAAAACTACAATTATATAAAATAGATTATGTATTTTCTTATAAAAGATTAAAAAAAGCATGACTTTCGATCCTGCTCGTTGTTTACATTAATTTTTCTGTTCAAATAATAAAATTTAATCATATAATTGTTTAGTTTTATTATGCAATCGTAATCGCTTTGCAACAAATATAGCAAATACTACAAATAAATGCAAGTGTAGCAAATGCTACAAATAATGGCAAATGTAGCAACGCAACTACTACTAATAAAGTGTAATGCATACTACAAATAAAAGCAAATGTAACAAATACTACAAATCAAGGCCATGAAATTAAACCATATCCATATGGAACAAGGCTGCAGGGGTCCATTTCTTGCCATTCAAGAATTCCAAAGAGCGTGACGTTCATTTGAAAGAAGTAACAAAAGGTATTGGGAAATACAGAAACAAGGGGATCAAATAAAAAAAAAATAAATTGACAAATTAATAAACCAACAGATAAAAATGAAAGTGGATGATTAAAATGCCAGAGCAGTTTTATTGTAGTAACGTTGAATCCTCGCTTGAACCATTGAAGTAATTTTTATATATATATATATATATATATATATATATATATATATATATATGTATATATATATATATATATATATATATATATATATATATATATATATATATATATATATATATATATAAAGGTCAAATATTTTTGTTTTGGGGAAATACAGAAAGAAGAGATCAGCTATTAGAAAAAATAAACCAACAAATTAATAAGCTAACAGATAAAAAGGAAGGTGCATGATTAAAATACTAGCATTGTTTTATTGTAGTAATGTGTTACATCTTCTAATGTAGTAATGTGTTGCATCTTCTATTGTAATAATGTGTTGCATCTTCTATTGTAGTAATGTGTTACATCTTCTAATGTAGTAATGTGTTGCATCTTCTATTGTAATAATGTGTTGCATCTGCTATTGTAGTAATGCGCTACATCTTCTATTGTAAGAATGTGTTACATCTTCTGTTGTAGTAATGTGTTACATCTTCTATTGTAGTAATGTGTTACATCTTCTAATGTAGTAATGTATTGCATCTTCTATTGTAAGAATGTGTTACATCTTCTATTGTAGTAATGTGTTACATCTTCTATTGTAAGAATGTGTTACATCTTCTATTGTAGTAATGTGTTACATCTTCTATTGTAGTAATGTGTTACATCTTCTAATGTAGTAATGTGTTACATCTTCTAATGTAGTAATGTATTGCATCTTCTATTGTAGAATGTGTTACATCTTCTATTGTAGTAATGTGTTACATCTTCTATTGTAAGAACGTGTTACATCTTCTATTGTAGTAATGTGTTACATCTTCTATTGTAGTAATGTGTTACATCTTCTAATGTAGTAATGTATTGCATCTTCTATTGTAAGAATGTGTTACATCTTCTAATGTAGTAATGTATTGCATCTTCTATTGTAGTAATGTGTTACATCTTCTATTGCTGTAATGTGTTAGATCTTCTATTGTAGTTTTATGTTGCATCTTCTGTTGTAGTAATGTGTTACATTTTCTATTGTAATAATGTGTTACATCTTCTGTTGTAGTGATGTGTTACATCTTCTATTGTAAGAACGTGTTACATCTTCTGTTGTAGTAATGTGTTACATATTCTATTGTAAGAACGTGTTACATCTTCTGTTGTAGTAATGTGTTACATCTTCTATTGTAATAATGTGTTACATCGTCTGTTGTAGTAATGTGTTACATCTTCTATTGTAAGAACGTGTTACATCTTCTATTGTAGTAATGTGTTATATCTTCTATTGTAAGAACGTGTTACATCTTCTGTTGTAGTAATGTGTTATATCTTCTATTGTAAGAACGTGTTGCATCTTCTGTTGTAGTAATGTGTTACAACTTCTATTGTAGTAATGTGTTGCATCTTCTATTGCAAGAATGTGTTACATCTTCTATTGTAGTAATGGTTGACAAATCTTCTATTGTAAGAATGTGTACATTCTTATAATGTAGTAATGGGTTACTATCTAATGTAAGAATTTGCACATCTTCCTATTGTAAGGAATGGTTTCTACATCTTTAATTTGTTAGTAATGGTGTTACATCCCTGACGTAAGTAGTGTTACATCTTCTTGTTAAGAAAATGAGGTTACATTTCGTTCTATTGTAAGAATGTGTTACAATCTCCTATTGTAGCGAATGTGTTACATCTTCCATATAATACAATGCTTTTTTATGAATGTTGTGCATTCTTAATGAAACCTGAATAATTCTTAATAAATGAAATAAATTTTAATAAAATAATATAAATAAATAAATAAAGGTCTTCGTTTTCGAAGAATGGGATGAATGATCCCCAACCTCCCGTCAATTTCTATCTCAGCATTCCCAAGATTTCCAACCTGAGTGTTTGGGAGCTGTTGCCCAACCGAGGGCATTCCAAGATCGTTTTCGCCCTAACTTCCCGTGAGATTTAAGGACCCACTTAAACTTTTCGGAGTGATGGCCGTTTTTTGCTGGCCTTAAAAGCCCCCCCAATATACTCTGGTTAATTGCACTCCGCTGAAATTCGTTGGAGTGGTTGCAAATTTAAAGGAGTTATGACTCCACGTCGTCACGGAGAGAGAGAGAGAGAGAGAGAGAGAGACTCTCAGTTGTTGGATTTTCTTATACACGTATTATATATATATATATATATATATATATATATATATATATATATATATATATATGTGTGCTTCATTGTTAAATTGTGGTAATGTGTTACATCTTCTTTTATGTAGTAATGTGTTTACTTCTTCTTTTATTGTAAGTATTGTGGGTTTACCACTTCTATTGTAACAATGTGTTACATCTTCTATTGTAGTAATGTGTTACAAATCTTCTTAATGTAGTAATGTGTTGCATCTTCTATTGTAGTAATGTGTTACATCTTCTAATGTAGTAATGTCGACATATGAGCTCGTTGCGGATGGAGATGGAACTCGTGTCTGCTAAGTATCAATAGGCTTTCAACCAGGATAGAGGATGTGGAAAAAATTCTGGAGCAGAAGCAGGTGGTACCAGGCCCTGTGGATGCTAGAGTGATCTCGCAGTGACTTACCTGCAGTGGATGATTACATTCATTTGCGAGGAACACTGAGCCAGGATCGTCGATGGCAAAAGTCGTGCAGAAAAACGTTGGATCGACCAAAGACAGAAGGAGTGAGGAGGATAAGCAACAAAAATCATTGAATGGGAGAAGCAAACCCTTGGAGGGGAAGTGCGACGTTCTTATGGATTTCGCCGAGTCCACAGCCGACGAGGAGAAGGAAGAAGAGAGGTGGAATATACCTGGGCACGAGTATAAAAAACGGAAGCGCTTACTGCAAAGAAAACAAGCTCAAGAAAGAGAAAATCAGGGCTATAAAGATAAGGGGGTTGTTTTTGGACAAAGACGGCGTAAGCCTCCTATCATTGGGGAGAGTGATGGAAAGCTCACTTAAGGCAGCTCAGCCTTTAAGGCATGTACATTTATTTGTCTCTAGGCTGCAACCTGACACTACTTCAGAGATGCTTCTTGGCCATGTTTCTCGCATAGCGGGTGTCACGACGGTTGAGTGCGAGCATGTTGAACAACGATTCAACTCACTATCGATCTTTCAAAGTCATTATTAAAGAAATGCCACAAAGTAGGGTCAAGGATTTGTACAAACCAGAAAGTTGGGGTAAGGATATTGCTGGTCCGTCGTTGGTATGATTAATCTCAATTTCCTTCTCTTTATAAATGGATTTAAGATTTACATCTTATAACTGTAAAGAATCAGTTAGAAATAGCCATTTTGATGTAGCCGAATTAACTCATGTTTCTGATATAGTCTGTCTGCAGGAGACTTGGCTACCGGTGCAGGAATCAGACTACCTGAATAGAATAAATTCTGAATTTGCATATTATGCAGTTTCCCCAGTTGATTTATCGAGGGAGTTGGTTGGCTGGTCGTCCTTATGGGGGCGTTGCTTTTCTGTACCGAAAGGGCCTTGCCTCTTGTATACAGCGAGTGGACACCTCAGATGACAGACTGATTTGTATTGACGTGTCTATAGAGGAAAGTTGTATGAGGATTATCAACTGTTATCTTCCATACTCAGACGGACAAAATGATGCAGAGTATACTGATTGTTTAGCAAAAAATACACTGTCTTATGTCAGATCACCCAATGGAAAGGTTTTTGGTAGTTGGTGATTTTAACGCTCACCCTGAATCACGGTTTGGTAACGAGCTGAAAAGACTTTTGCACCCATTACGATTATTGTATTGGTGATGTTGTTGTGATGCCCTCCGACACTTACACTTGGGTGAGTGACGCAACGGGCCACACCCCGTTGGTTAGACCACCTTGTCTGCCCTCCTAGTCTTCTAACGCACATTAACATATGTGTGTGTTGCATTCCATTATTGGATCAGACCATCGTCCTCTTTCATTTTCTTTGAAGGTCTCGCAACTACCTACGCTGGTAGAAATGAATGACGGCTAGTCAGACGAAGTTTTATCTCGGGATCTATTGGCATACAGAGGTAAATCTGAAGAAGCTTTGAAAAACATTGAGTTGCCTTTGGAAACTCTACAATGCAACACAAGATCATGTCAAAACGAAGATCATTTTAGAGCTATTGAGATTTCTTCTGGACATAATTAGTGCACTTCAGCGGTCGTCTGAGTCTAAGGAGACGAATCACAGAGGTTTCAACCATATTCCTGGTTGGAATGACTTTGTAAAGGAATTCCATCATGAAGCACGGGATGACTATTTAGTATGGAAGGAATCTGGTAATCCAAGGGAGGGATATTTCTATGATAAAATGAAATTTTCTAAAGCTCAGTTCAAAGGGATGTTCAGATTTTGTAGGGAAAATGAGGAAGAAATTAGATCAAATAAAATTGCTACAAGCCTGAATGGGAGTATGAAGAAATTTTGGAGAGGAAATAAATAAGAAAAGAAAATCCCGAACCTTCTTACTGACATAATAAATAATGTGAGTGGTTATGAAAACATTGCCGAGTTATGGAAAGAACATTATTCTGAGCTGTTTAACGACCCTACTCATCCTGCTCCAGACCCAATGGAAAATCAAAAGGTCAGCGAGATGTTACAGGGACAAATTTCAAGAATGAATCGAATGCTTTAATTCTTTGAACACTTCAAGTAGCCTGGACATGACGGGCTGAACCCTTCAGCACTTAACCCAGCTCATCCGGTACTTAGAGTTTTACTAAGTTTATTCGTCACTTCCTGTTTTTTTGTCATTCCTACTTACCGAGAGCTCTTATTCTGGTTTATACTCTCTCCTTTGATTAAAGATAAAAATGGCGGACCACAGTGACATTTCCAAATTATAGGCCGATTGCTCTAGCCACTGTTATCTCAAAAAGTTTTGGAAGCGATTATATTGGAGAGATGCAAAAAGCACTTATTGACAAGTGACAACCAGTTCGCTTACAAATCCAATCATGGAACGGAAATGCCAGTTCTATTCTTAAACACGTAACCGAGGAGTGTAATGCTCGTAAAACACCTGTATTTGCTTGTTTCATGAATATGTCTAAAGCCTTTGATAAAGTGTCTCATAAGATGTTATTTGAAGTACTGTCAGAAAGAAATGTTCCTTGCTATATTATCAAACTGCTCGGTGAGTGGTATAAAAATCAGCAAATGATTGTCAAATGGGGCCATGTATTTTCGAGTGAATTTTCCACTTCATGTGGAGTGAGACAGGAAGTTTACTTTCACCTTACCTGTTCAATGTATATATGGATGACTCTCACATAGGCTGAGTCAAATTAAAGTGGGATGTTATTTAAACAACATGATTTTAAATCATTTGTTGTACGCTGATGATATTGTTTTATTTGCTCCTTCAGTAAGTGGGTTGCAGCAGCTTATAAACATTTGTTGTGATTTTACTTCTGACAGACTTCTATTGTTAAACGTAAAGAAGACCAAATGTATAATTTTTTCTAAGAGTAAGATCTGCCCAAGTAATATATCACTATTGTTGTTTAACTATGCACATATAGATTTTGTACAGGAAATAAAGTACCTAGGATATTATCTTACTGCTCAAAATTCGGACGACGCCCATGTAGAATATTTGAATAGAGAGGTCTATGTGCAAGGGGCAATATGATTTCAAGGAACTTTTTTAAATGTAGCGAAGATGTCAAGAAAATGCTTTTTCAGAGCTTTTGTACAAGTTTTTATGGCATATCTTTGGTTGTCAGAGCGAAACAACGAACTCATGAATAAGCTGAGAGTTTGTTATAACGATAGCCTACGAAGATCTTGGGCATTCCGAGGCATGCAAGCGCATCTGCTCTTTTTGTGGCTCTTGGTCAGCCATCTTTTCAAGAACTGAGACGCAAAAACCATAACAAGCTACTTGCAAAGGCTGAAGAATTCCGAAAACTGTATTATGAAGAGGGTTGCCCACCCAGTTTACTTGCATAATTCAATTATTTTCAAACACTGGAAAAGCCTCATTTATGCTTAGTGCATTTGGTGCGCTCTTTATGCAATAATAGTATTTCTTTGTTTTGTTCTGATGCTACATATGTGTGTGCCCTTTTAGTGGGAAGAATCATTTAGTTTCATTATCCGCATCTCATTCATATCATAATTTTCCACCTCTCTTTCATAATCATTTCTCATACTTATTTTAAATTTTGTCCTCTTGGAGTGTGGAGACTTTTTATATAATTTGTGTGTGTATATGTATGTATTTTTTTTCTATGGCCTTTTTTATGTCCGAAATAAAGCATTTGAATTTGAATTTGAATATCTTCTATTGTAGAAGTGTTACATATTCTAATGTAGTAATGTGTTACATCTTCTATTGTAGTAATGTGTTACATCTTCTATTGTAGTAATGTGTTACAGTCTTCTATTGAAGAAATGTGTTACATCTCTAAATGTAGTAATGTGTTACATCTTCTCTTGTAAGAATGTTCCTCTTCTAATAGTAATGTGTTACATCTTCTAATGTAGTAATGTGTTTACATCTTTCTATTGTAGTAATGTGTTACATCTTCTAACGTAGTAATGTGTTACATCTTCTTTATTGTAAGAATTGTTTTGGGTTACATCTTCTAATTGTAGTAATGTGTTACATCTTCTAATTGTAGTAATGTGTTACATCTTCTAATGTAGTAATGTGTTAAAATCTTCTAATTGTAGTAATGTTTACATCTTTTCTATTGTTATAAATGTGTTAACATCTTCATTGTAGTATGTGTTACATTCTTTTTTAATTGTAGTAATGGGTGTTACATTTCTATGTAGTAATGTGTTACATTTCTATTGTAGTAATGTGTAACATCCTCTATTGTAGTAAAATGTGTTTCATTTCTTCTTAATTAGTAATGGTTGTTATCTAATTCTATTGTAAGAATGTGTTACATCTTCTATTGTAAGAATGTTGTTACATTCTTCTATTGTAGTAATGTGTTACATCTTCTATTGTACGAATGTGTTCATCTTCTAATGTAGAATGTGTTACATCTTCTAGTGTTACAATCTTCTAATGTAAGTAAGTGTTCATCTTCTAATGTAGTAATGTGTTTTATCTTCTATTGTAAGAATGTGTTCAATCTTCTAATGTAAGAATGTGTTACATCTTCTATGTAGTAATGTGTTACACTTCTCTTATAATTTGTAGTAATGTGTTACATCTTCTATTGTGTATATGGTTCATCTATGTAAGTAATGTGTTACATCTTCTATTGTAAGCAATGTGTTTACATCTTCTTCTAATGTAGTAATGTGTTACAGTCTCTAATGTAGTAATGTGTTACATCTTCTAATGTAGAATGTGTTTACATTCTTCTAATGTAGTAAGTTGTTTACATCTTCTATTATAGTAGTGTTACATCTTCTATTGTAGTAATGTGTTACATCTTCTATTGTAGTAATGTGTTACATCTTCTATTGTAAGAATGTGTTACATCTTCTAATGTAGTAATGTGTTACATCTTCTATTGTAGTAATGTGCTACATCTTCTATTGTAAGAATGCATTACATCTTCTATTGTAGTAATGTGTTACATCTTCTATTGTAGTAATGTGTTACATCTTCTATTGTAAGAACGTGTTACATCTTCTATTGTAAGAATGTGTTACATCTTCTATTGTAGTAATGTGTTACATCTTCTATTGTAAGAACGTGTTACATCTTCTATTGTAAGAATGTGTTACATCTTTTAATGTAGTAATGTGTTACATCTTCTATTGTAGTAATGTGCTACATCTTCTATGGTAAGAATGCGTTATATCTTCTATTGTAGTAATGTGTTACATCTTCTATTGTAGTAATGTGTTACATCTTCTATTGTAAGAACGTGTTACATCTTCTATTGTAAGAATGTGTTACATCTTCTATTGTAGTAATGTGTTACATCTTCTATTGTAAGAACGTGTTACATCTTCTATTGTAAGAATGTGTTACATCTTCTAATGTAGTAATGTGTTACATCTTCTATTGTAGTAATGTGTTACATCTTCTATTGTAAGAACGTGTT
>NC_061090.1:66034453-66064453 GCF_015104395.2 Macrobrachium nipponense | reverse complement strand
ATGACTTTTTTTATATAGTAGTCTTTGTTATTATATAGAAGTCTGTTCTTATATAGGTGTCTTTATATAGGAGTCTTTGTTTCTATAATGGAGTCTTTTTTTTAGTTACGAGTCAGCATTTATTTAGTAGTCTTTGTTTCTGTAAAGTCTCTCTCTCTCTCTCTCTGATATCTATATATATAAATATAAATATATATATATATATATATATATATATATATATATATATATATATACACATATATATATATATATATATATATATATATATATATATATATATATATATATATATATATATATATATATATATTATGCTGGCACTTATTATTCATCATAATAATAATAATGATGATAATGCTAATAATAATAATAATGGCTATGGCGTTCATGAAAACGGTCACGCCCACCACCCTCAATCTAGCGTGGACGGCCGAGGGCGATCATTCAATTACCAGAGAGAATGGTGTCTAAACAACGCATCTATTATAGCACTGGCAATATCATATTTGACGTTAATCTGAATTCTATTCATGACTGGGCAAAATCCCAGGACAGATAATTATTGCAGTGATATCACTTAGGCAGATGATTCTGCAATCACGGCTTGATTAGCTCGGATTGTCAGTGATTGCACTATGGCTACGGAATTCCTTTTATATTCCATTACAATTTTTTTCACGCTTGTGAATTTAATGGGTTTTTTAAGCATGACAAATACTGGGGCAGTGGTGTTGAATAAATACCATTTATGTATGTATGTATGTATGTATTGTGAATAATAATATTTTTAGAAATGTCACAAATATTATAATTATTATAATCATTATTATTATTTTATTTATTTTTTTTATTTTTTTGCTCTATCACAGTCCTCCAATTCGACTGGGTGGTATTTATAGTGTGGGGTTCCGGGTTGCATCCTGCCTCCTTAGGAGGTCCATCACTTTTCTTACTATGTGTGCCGTTTCTAGGATCACACTCTTCTGCATGAGTCCTGGAGCTACTTCAGCCTCTAGTTTTTCTAGATTCCTTTTCAGGATCTTGGGGGATCGTGGGCCTAGTGCTCCTAAGATTATGGGTACGATTTCCACTGGCATATACCATATCCTTCTTATTTCTATTTTCAGATCTTGATACTTATCCATTTTTCCCTCTCTGTTTCTCTTCAACTCTGGTGTCCCATGGTATTGCGACATCAATGAGTGATACTTTCTTCTTGACTTTGTCAATCAACGTCACGTCTGGTCTGTTTGCACGTTTCACCCTATCCGTTCTGATACATAGTCCCAGAGGATCTTTGCCTGATCGTTTTCTATCACTCCCTCAGGTTGGTGCTCGTACCACTTATTACTGCAAGGTAGCTGATGTTTCTTGCACAGGCTCCAGTGGAGGGCTTTTGCCACTGAATCATGCCTCTTTTTGTACTGGTTCTGTGCAAGTGCTGGGCATTTGCTTGCTATGTGGTTTATTATTTCATTTTTCGTATTGCACTTCCTACATATGGGAGAGATGTTATTTCCGTCTATCGTTCTTTGAACATATCTGGTTCTTAGGGCCTGATCTTGTGCCGCTGTTATCATTCCTTAGTTTCCCTCTTTAGCTCTCCCCTCTGTAGCCATTGCCATGTGTACATCGCTGGGCTAGTTCTTTAGTCTGTCTCATGTATTGTCTCTGCATTGGTTTGTTGTGCCAGTCCTCTGTTCTGTCTGTCATTCTCCTGTCTCTGTATATTTCTGGTTGGTTCCGAATAGTTTGTTCTGTTGGTATCCCTTATTCCTATTCATGTACAATTGGATCTTATGTGCTTTGGCCTTAAGCCTCTGTTTTTACATCTTCTATTGTGTTGTTTAGTCCCCCCTCTCTTGTACTTTGTATTTCTCATTGAGTTCCTCCCTTGTTTTCTTGCTTCTTAGCCTTTTTTTCTGCCATCTCTTTCAGTTTACTCAAGTCAGATCTCATCACCATGATTTGCTTTTCCAGGCGCCTTTTCCAAGGAGGTTGCTGTTTTGGTTTCTGTTGGGTTGGTGGTTGTGCTGGTTGTGCTGGTGGTGTTGGTGTTCGAATCCCCATCAGTTCTGCTATAAACATGCTCCTGCATATGCCCAGTTTATTTTGTTTCTGTGATACTGGTGGTGTGTATTATGCCCATTATTTCATTGACCTCACTTGTTTTCTCCCTTAATTTCTTGGTGTTGTGATCTTTCATGGAGGGGATCTTTGTTCTCTCTGTATCTGGCTCCATCCATTGTCTCATCTTTTCTACCCATTCCATCCTCTCTGTTACTTCGTCGGTGTTTCTTCGTGTGTCATTGTTTGATACCTCATCATCCCTGTCGTCTTCTGTGGCATCGTCTCTCAGTTCGTCTTCGTGTAATTCGTTGTCGTGTGACATTTCCCTTTCCAGTTCTTCTCTTTCTGTTGGGGAGAGCCAGTTCTTTTTCTTTATGTTCCTTACTTGGTCTGCCAGCCTCTGCTCTGTTTGGGGGGTGTTATTCCTCTCATTCCAGATGTTGACCAATCTTCTTCTATATCCTCTCTCCGTTGGGTTTTAACATTCCCGTATATATAGCCAAGGTCATAGTCCCCTACGATCGGCAGCAAGTGAAGGGCATTGGAAGCTGCATTGACAGTCTCAATAATCCTATTGGCCTCACGTTTATGTCATCTACGGTTCTTAGTAATTCTCTGGAATTTGCTGCTGTCTGCCAGTATCTCATCCAACTTGTGGTGGTATTCTTTCAGTTCGGATGAGTACAAATGCAACGGTTTTATCGGCCCGACGGACGGTGACATCCTCTTTCGCTCGGAGTTTCTTTGGCTGCTTCCCTCAGGCGCCTGTCGATCACATCACTCTTGTAATCACCGCGTTCTGTGAGGGCCTCGGCCAAAGAGGAGGGGGATGCAGGGCGTCCGTGGTACGTTCTGGTGCCTTGATCTTCATGCTTGTGTATGGTGTCCAGCAGGTACTCGATCTCAAGGCGTTTCTCCATGGGCCTCGGTCGGGTAGAGAAATGGCAGTTGAGTCCCATACGTAGAATTCTGTCTTGTTCGGTGGTAGGTACACACGGCCAACGAAGAATTGGCGTAGTTTCTTAATTCATTGTTCTTTATGGAAATATTGCCATATGCAGATGCCAGATTATTTACTTAACAATAACTAACATTTCCTTTCAAAGGTGCTATACTTGAAATAAATTACATTAGAATAGAGTAGACTTATTCAACTTATTAAAGATAATTATTTTGCAAAGTAAGGAAAATATATATGGGTCCACGATTTCTAATTTTATTCTCAACCATACCGAAGATTTTGAAGTTGGCTTTGCTGCCGCTCGAGTCTTGACTCAACGTATCGTACTGCACTGGGGAGTTGTCATTTCGTCTCCTACAGCCGATAAATAATACATCAAGGCGTTAACATTCTTTGAAAACGATGTTTAATTAAACTAATTTTGTCCTTTGATCAATAAAATAAATTGCATGACACATTTAGTGGGCCTAAATTGGACTTCTGATTTTCCCACATGATTAGCCTAGGTCTATATTCTCTCGGATACGTAATATTAATGAATATTTAAATCAACTATATATATATATATATATATATATATATATATATATATATATATATATATATATATATATTAATCTGCTTTATTTGATTATTCTCGTTATTCTTCTTTTATTAGCCATGTTCGCCTTTCTTCTTATCCTTTTCATAATTGCTTAACATAATTAACTCAGACCTAGCTATTCAAAGTCAAAAAGCAATCATTCCTTGCATATCATCCTGTTTCATTTGGAAACGTTGGAAAGCTGTGGGAGTCAAAACTGACGAATACATTAAGAAAGGCTTACTTTCCGTAAAGCTTTCTTAGGTTGATCTTTTTGTAGCTATTCATTTCTTCTAAATAGAAATTAATTCAAATTAATTTCACATGTATACCTAGACCTACTACCATAAGCATAATTATAGTAGCTGAAAGGATAAGAAATATGAAAGGTGACGTTCTCGTTTAAGTCTATTTCATGTTTTTTTTTTTTTTTTTTTTTTCTTTTTTTCAAGAAAAACCTACTGCTTTAATAAAGGGTTTGTTTGATCTTTGACGGCACAGGGTGTACCGTGTAACACGAGTGTATGCACATATTTTGTGGAATGAAAGATAAAGTTTCTTTGAAAATAAAATATTTTATAAACATGCATTTTAAGGCGTCCGTTGTCGGTGCGGGCAATTTTAAAATAACCGTTATCATTAGTGATGCTTTCACGAGATGGAGTTCGTAGTGAGAACTTGAGAAGTCGGATCTAGTCGCCTGAGATGTAGAAGAGAGCGGAGGTGGCGTATAGGAGTGATGGAAGGATTAGGCCGATGTAAAAGTACTCCCAATAAAATGTATTCTTTAGGTTTAGAAGAAAAAAATGCGTGCATCATTGAAACCGTTTCCCTCCCTATCCATGGTGCATTCACTGGACACCGATAAAAACAAAACAAAAAGAGTAAGCCTAACTGAATCTCTCATCCATCAAAGATAAGTTTGCTTATTCATTAGACTTATTCATTAGACAACTATCAAAGATTTCAAGTGTAGATTTAAAAATATCTTCCTCTCCATCTAAAGTATTCATCAGACACCAGTCATAAGCGTAGAGCTGGTTATGATTCCTGGTTCAGCAATGTCGTGACGAGGCACTAGAATTCAAAGTTCACAAATGAATGTTGCTCAGCAACATTTACACTACTCTATTGTCTTGCTCTCTTGTGGGGCTTCGAGGTGTTCCACCTCTAGGCCCATGTTCTAAATTTTTTCCGTTATTTAAATTTAAAAGCAATTTGATTTTTCTATGTATGATTCTCTCCTGTTTTATTAAGCTTTCTTGATATCTCTCCAACAGAACTTGCACCGAATGCAGTGCAATAATTATCTCTCGCTCATCGAGGGATGTTTCTTAGACCGATAAATGACACATTGACATTAGATTCCTGTGCACATAACACCAAAAGCAATGAGTGAGGTCGCCTGGTTCACACTGTTAGGATATAGTTTTGTTTTTTTTTTTTTTGCTTTTTGTTTTTAAATTTGATAGCATTTTGTGAGATTCCAATGTTTTCTGTAAAATTTTAAACAAATGGAATAGTTCAACTACCTTCAACTTAATGTTGAAATTATAATTTAAGGACTATGTTTATGCGATACTACTAGTAATAGGTGTCTCCTATCTATTTGGTAATGTATATCTATGGTTGTGATATGACGTTTTTTATCACTTCGTTTCGTTCACGTCAATTTTGCTATATGGAAAATAGTTTTACACAATAACATAACATAAAGTTCTAAAGATATCAGTGACTGTTTTAAACATCATTACATATGATTTCTTTCATTTTTGAAAAGAAAAATTGATAAATAAGGCATGAATCGTGCGTCAGGCAGGTGAACGAAAAATTATGAAACTCTGCCAATAGTTTTTTGGCCGACAGTACATAGTCGGTCAGATTGATATATTCTTCTCTCTTCTGCAGGAGCCGTAGTTTTCCTCCGTTGAGGGCGACCAGCTTCTTCGTTATCGTCCTCATTCTCTTTTCGGCATCCTTCTCATCCAGGCGGTGCAGGCATTCCATGATGGCGGTGGGGTGAGCCCGTTCCTGGGTGGAATCGTCGTCTCTGTTGGCCGTTCCATAATTAGCATCGCCTTCCCGGACAGCAGACAGCAGCAAATTCCAGAGAATTACTAAGAACCCGGTAGATGACATTAAACGTGAGGCCAATAGGATTATTGAGACTGTCAATGCAGCTTCCAATGCCCTTCACTTGCTGCCGATCGTAGGGGACTACGACCTTGGCTATATATACGGGAATGTTAAAACCCATAAACCAGGGAACCCGTTACGCCCCATTATTAGCCAAATTCCCGCTCCTACATACCAGCTTGCGAAGAAATTGAATGCTATTTTGACTCCTTATGTTCCAGATGACCACAGTTTGAAGTCCTCTGCCGAGTTTATAGAAGCCCTGAAAACGACACCCCCCGGAGGAGTTATTGCATCGATGGACGTGGAGTCCCTCTTCACGAACGTCCCCGTGGATGAAACAATCCAGATAATTCTGGATCGTGTATACAGAGACGACTCCACGCCCCCATTAAACATCCCTGAGCATGCCCTCCAGAAACTCCTTGAAATATGTACAAAAAAGGCCCCTTTCTCCACCCACAGAGGCCATATGTACACACAAAAAGACGGTGTAGCGATGGGTTCTCCCCTCGGAGTACTTTTTGCGAACTTCTACATGGGTGCTGTGGAACGCCGGGTATTCGCCACCATCGAGAAACCGTCTATGTACGTCCGATATATTGACGACACCTTCATCAGTGCCAACACGGTGGAAGAAATAGAGCGCCTGCGACAAGCCTTCCACGACCACAGCAGACTCAACTTCACCATCGAGCATTGCCGTGACCGTCGCCTCCCCTTCCTTGACGTCCTCGTCGGGCAACAGAAGAACACTTCGTAACACAAGTGTATACGAAACCCACGAACCTGGGCATGTGCCTGAATGGCGAGAGCGAGTGTCCAGAGAGATACAAACGCACTGCAATCAGCGCCTTCATCAAGAAAGCTCTCTCACACTGCTCCTCGTGGAAGGACACGCACACTGAATTAGAACGTGTTGCCCAAGTTCTAATTAACAACGGGTATTCCAACCGGGACATCGAAAAAGCCATTCGCAGAAACATCGATAAGTGGTACCAGTAGGAGCCTCGCTCCGCCGCCCTTGAAGACGTCACTCTCTTTTACAAGGGAGTATTTCACAAGAAATACAAAGAGGACGAGCGAGCCCTTCGTAACATCATCGAAAGGAACGTCTTCCCCACTGACCCTGCGAAAAAAGTGAAAGTGATCATTTACTATAAAAGCAAGAAGACTAGTGGCATGATTATGAAAAACAACCCAGCCCCCGGGATGCAGGACCCTCTCAAGAAAACTAACGTGTCTACCAATACAAATGCCCTGTCCGGGAATGCCCCGGCGCCTACATTGGTATGACAACGATGCGATTTTCCAAGAGGATATCCTGCCACGCTCAGGAAGGCGCCATCCATAACCATGCAAAAAGCATCCACAATACAAGGATAACTCGGAAGGACATTATTCCTAATATTGGTATTATCGATAAGGCGGCAGACCACCGTCGCCTCCGCCTCTTAGAGGCCCTACACATCGGGAAGGAGAGACCCAGCCTCAACACCACTCAAGAGACTGCACTCCTTCCGACGGTGCACGAAGGGCGCCTCCCGCCGGCACCATAGAGCCGATCGAAACGGACCAATCAGGTGCCCCTGCCCAATACTACGCTCCCAGTCTCCAGTGTCCGCACGCGAAGAGCAGCGCGAGCTTGCACCTCTGCAAGACGGCTTGACTCAGGGACTTAATCCTCTGTTCAGCAATGAAAACGCAGCGCCCATCAGACAGAGCACCTGGGACACAATAAATACCGCCGAACGACCCCATTCCAATCAGTTCACGCTCACCATTCCTTGAAGATGAACCGATGATACGGTTGGAAAACGTTGGAATTCATTACGCCCTTGGGGAGACTAAGATTTGTTAACCACTTTTGTTATCATAACAATAAATTAGTATTTTTAGAAAACATTTCTTTAACCAAGATATGAACATCGGCCAGCTATTAGCAAATATCAGCCCTGATGAGAAGAGAATAATAAGAAGAATTGAAAAGACCATATATAAAATCAATTCCACTGATGCTGCCATCATCTTTAACAAAACATGTTTGAGAGATGGTCTCCTACCTTCATATATTATTATTATTATTATTATTCATTATCATTATCATTATTATTATTATTATTTATCATTATTATTATTATCATTAATCATTATTATTATTATTATTAACTGGGGAATATAAGTATTATATATATATATATATATATATATATATATATATATATATATATATATATATGTATATATATATATATATATATATATATATATATATATATATATATATATATATATATATATATATATATATATATATATATATATAAACCAACTCACCACCTGGCTTCGACCTTCATGTGTGTCAGTAATTTATATATATATATATATATATATATATATATATATATATATATATATATATATATATATATATATATATATATATATATATGCATAAATAAATGCTGTCTATTTACCACCACCATTCCAATATTTGTCACCAGTTCATGGTTGCAAAAAGAAGAAAAGAAATTAATAAAATTCGTAAGCGTGAAAAAATTGCAATGGAATATACAGGAAATTCCGTAGCTACAGTTCAATCACTGACAATCCGACGTAATCAACGCGTGATTGCAAAATCACCTGCATGAGTGACATCACTGCAATAACTATGTCCTGGGATTTTGCCCAGTCATGAATAGAATTCAGAGTAACGTCAAATCTGATATAACCAGTGCTATAATAGATGCGCTGTTTAGACGCCATTCTCTGTGGTAATTGAATGATCGCTCTCGGGCGTTCACGCTAGATTGAGGGTGATGGGAGTGACCGAGGGAAGACCAGAGAGACACCCAACAATAAGATAACAATCCCACATCTGGACAGGATTAAGACGGTGACACAAACTCTCGGAATATCTAACCCTTTTGCCATTACCTACCCAAATACCCTAGACAAGTCTCTGATTAGACAAATCCGTGATTGAAGTCCAACAAAAGCCAATCCCCAAAGACACAGGAGTATATGAAACCCCATGCCTGGACTGTGACCAATGTTATATCGGTTTTACAGGAAAATCATTTCCCCAGAGATTGATACAACTTGAACGGTCAGTCAGGTATGGATAACATAGCTCAGCTATTTCTAACCATACAAATAACCATAAGCACATAATAAACTGGAATTCTTCATGTATAATTTATAGCAGCAAATGTTGGTACAAAAGCCAGATGATAGAGTCAGCCTTGATTAAACAAAGACAGGTAAAAAACATCTCCTAGATAAAATCTTCCTCCAACCAATGCTTGAGAAGATTACAGAGAAATCATCAACCGGGGTGACATAGTTAAGTCTATATTTTTGGTGTTGTTATGGGCTCCTTTTATATATATATATATATATATATATATATATATATATATATATATATATATATATATATATATATATATATATATATATATATATATATATATCCACCTAGTTTAGCAAAGCACGATGTAATAATCTCACCTTCGTTCGTTTCTGTCAGGTATAATAATAACAATAATAATAATAATAATAATAATAATAATAATAATAATAATAATAATAATAATAATTCCAGAGTGAAGTGTTCGACCTGAACCCAGCCATAGCGAAGAAACCACAAGTAATCTCATTCCTCGCCTTTTCATCTTCATTCAAGCAGGTCGTTGAGGCTCGAAGACAAATCCGAGAGACAAGAAAGAGCGTCTTTCTCATTTTTTCACTCTTCATCATCGTCATCAGCCACTCTGAATCTGAAAATAACCTCTTCTTTCATGCTAGAAGACCGCTTTCATTTTTCCAAGCTCTCCTCATCATCATCAGTGGGCACTAGTAATGTTTCTCACCACGGCCAGTGAAATCTAAAATGCCTCTTCTTTTCTTCCAGATTTCGCCTCTTAGGGGACGAATGGAACTCTTGGTTATGTTTGTATGGTGTTTTTACGTTGCATGGAACCAGTGGTTATTCAGCAGCGGGACCAACGGTTTTACGTGACTTCCGAACTACGTCGAGAGCGAACTTCTGTCACCAGAAATACACATCTCTAACCCCTCAGTGGAATGCCTGAGAATCGAACTCGCGGCTACCGAGGTAGCAGGCCAAGACCATGCCGATCCCGCCACTGAGGTGATGAGAGCGTGATCTGAACATTCCCTAGACACAATCATACGATTTACCGTTGGATTTTTAGCCACCGGATTCCATTAAACTTTTGTGTTAACGAATTGTATTGCTCTACTGAATTTATCCGACAAGTTGAATTGCTCTACTGAACGCATCAAGATAAACTGCGTTGTTCTACTGAATTTATTGGAACAATTTGCGTTGTTACATTGATTTTACCTAACAAATTTCGTTGGTGTACTGAATTTACCATAAAAATTACATTCTTCTATAGTTTATTCGTGAAGTTGCGTTTTTCTACTGAATACATCTAATAAACTGCGTTGATCGACTGAATTTATTAGAATAATGTGCGATGCCAAAATAAATTTACCCAACAAGTTGCGTTGTTATACTGAATTTAGCAGAAAAATTACATTGTTCTACTGAATCTATTCGAGAAGTTGCATTGTTCTACTAAATGGATCTGATAAACTTCGTTGTTCTACTGAATTTATTAGAACAATTTATGTTTTCACAATAAATTTACCCAACACATTGCGTTGTCCTACTGAATTTACCCGACAAAATTGCGTTGTTCTACTGAATTTATTCGAACGATTTGCGCTGTCACATTGATTTTACCCGACCAATTGCGTTGCTCTACTGAATTTACCAAAGGAAAAAAAATTGGGCTGTTCCATTTTCCTTACCCGACAAAATGCATTCATTGTCTGACTGAATTTATCCTGTAAATTTTTTTGTTCTACTTTCTTCATCTGACAAATTGTGTTGTTACAGCGAATTTATCCGCCGAATTATCTTGTTCTACAAAATTTATGCCACTAATGGTGTTATTCTTGAATTTATCTGGAAAATTACGTCGTCCTACTGAATTTACCAAACAAATTCTTTATCCTACGGCATTTATACGACAAAACCTACGGAATTTATACAAATCCTACGGAATTTATAAGACAAATCCTACGGAATTTATGACAGATTCTACGGAATTTATACGACAAATCCTTCGAAATTTATAAGACAAATTCTACGGAATTTATATGAAAAAACCTACGGAATTTATAAGACAAATCCTACGGAATTTATAAGACAAATTCTACGGAATTCATAAGACAAATCCTACGGCATTTATACGACAAATCCAACGGAATTTATAAGACAAATCCTACGGAATTTATACGACAAATCCTTCGGAATTAATACGACACATCCTTCGGAATTTATACGACAAATCCTTCGGAATTTATAAGAAAAATCCTACGAAATTTATAAGACAAATCCTACGGAATTTATAAGACAAATCCTTCGGAATTTATGAGACAAATTGCGGTGTTTTACAGAATTTATGACGCAAAATGCGATCTTCTGGAATTTATCTGGAATATTTCGTCGTCCTACTGAATTTACCAAACAAATTGTGTTATCCTATAGCATTTATACAACAAATCCTACTGAATATATATTATGATAAATCCTACGGAATTTATAAGACAAATTGCGTTGCTCTACTGAATTTCTCAGACAAAATTAACACGAGCAAGAACAACCCATAAAAGTCAGGGGCAACTACATCCCCGCTCAGCAATGACGCATAATGGCGGGAGGTGGGGGGGGGGGGGTGTGGAGTAGAGAGAGAGGGAGGGGAGGGGAGGGGAGGGAGGCAGGCCTACTATGCCGTACATAATATTACTCCGAGAAATGTATGGGCCTAATGTTCCCCCGACCCGGAAGAGTATGTTGATTGCATTAGGTTATTCCGGAGAAAGTTTTTGCTCCAGGGTAATTCAGTTAGGAATCCTCCCCCACCCCCCGGGGGGCGAACGCCTTTTTTTCTGGGGTGGGTGGGGAAAGGGGGTGAGGGTGGGGAGGGCTGCGTGTTCGGGGCAGCTGCTCCACGGGTACCGAATGCGTTGGAATTTTACTTCGAAGGGATTAACACATTTTGGTTGACATGCTTTTAATCAGCTGAGGATACGTCGTCATGCACGCGATATATATATATATATATATTATATATATATATAATATATATATATATATATATATATATATACATATATATATATATACATATATATTATATATATATATTTTATATATTATATATATATCATATATATATATATATATTTATATATATATATATATATATATATATATATATATATATATATATATATATATATATATATCTATATATATATATATATATATATATAATTATATATATAAATAAATCTATATATCTAATCAATATATATATATATATATAATATATATATATATATATATATATATATATATAAAAATTTATATATATATAATATAAATTCAAACTAATAATGACAATAATAATAATAATGATAATAATTATTATTATCAGATGCTGATTGATAATGGGTACTCAAATAAACTCGTATACCGAGAAACACGAGACGTCTTGATATGACGGAGGAAGAGAGAAGGAACATTCCACCCCCGGAGGATATAAAACTTTTCTACAAAGCCTTCACGCACCACCAATACAAGGAGGACGAAGCAGCCATGAAGAAAATAATAGAGGAACACGTCCGCCTATGGAGGAAGGGAAGAGAGTGTCCCTTATCATTTACTATAAGAATCGGCGTACGAAGGACCTCCTGATGAAGAACAACCCCTCCCCGCCCGTAGGAGACCCCCTAAAGCAGTCCAACGTTGTCTACCGATACGTATGCCCCGCCCAAGGATGCCCTGGGATTTACATCGGCATGACGACGATGCGCCTGTCTAAAAGGATCTCCTGCCACGCCCTGGAGGGCGCCATTAGGCAACACGCCCTTGCAGTACACCAGCAAGAAATCACGAGAGACAATATCATCAGGAATGTCAAAATCATCGGGAGAGCCCCTGACCCGCGACGTCTGCGCCTCCTAGAAGCGCTGCTTATACTTGAGCAAAATCCTCCCCTTAATACCACTCAAGAAGCGTTCCTGATACCGACGTGTATGAGGAGGACCACGCCCCTTCCCCCCAACGAAAGTACCAGAGCGCATGAAACAAACACCGGACGTGAAGCGCATTATCAGAATAATACCAGGGGTGACGTCACTCAGGTAGAAGCCAATCAAGAGGCTCCCAGTGCTACCCCACCTGGGAAGGTCTTGAAGACTCGTAAACGCTCGCCGTATGAATCACCTTCCCAGGAACCAATGAAAACTCGACCTGCCGGAGAGGTTCTATATACCGTACTCGAGAGCCCGCAACAGCACGATTTAAGAAAGATGATTCGCTACAAGAATAATACGGGCTGCTCTTGAAGCAAGAGCCCGTGCTGGCATAAAGCCAGCTTAATCTAAAACAACAACAACAACTACAAGAATTGTGTAAGCAATAATAAACCAAATGACTCAACCGAATTTTACCATGCCCTTTGGTGCGTTGTTCGCCAGTATAAGCAACAACGACAAAGCCGTCATCGGAAAAATAGAGAAGACTCTCTACAAGATTAATAGTGCTGAAGCAGCAATCATTTTTAACAAAACGTGTCTACGAGAGGGTCTCCTTCCGAAATATAAAGGAAATTATTACGAAGGCATGAGCGGTAACAATAAAGTTGTAAATTTGATCGTTTCCAATCAAATATAGCGCGAATCCATCCGAAACAGACCATTGCACTTAGCGATCCCGTCCCGATGTTGGTCAAACATTGGTGGCTGAAACATGTAGACGCCTATAGGAAAAACCAAAAAAGAACAAAAACCTAAAAAATACCCGACCTAAGAGAAACACCTGAACACCTGTTGCCGACCCCCAGCCTGTCCCTGATACCCCGTCGCCTTTGATAACACCAGCCCGAAATTCCGTTGAGGAAGTACAGCACGATGAATATTGGACAGTAGCTTTGTAATACCCGCGTGCCAGAAAGACAAATCATAAGGATATTTGAAAGAATTTTCTAAAAAATAATTTCTGTGAATTCTGCCATTAATTTTAATGATGATGATAATAAAATAATAATAATAATAATAATAATAATAATAACAATAATAATAATAATAATAATAATAATAATAATAATAAATTCAAATATAGATATTTAAAACAATAACAAAATTAATAAAAAGATTAAAATAATGAAATAATAAGGAAAAAATAAATGATGAAAAAATAAAAGTAAAAATTGAAAAAATATAATAAATATAAAAAACTGATCAGTAATAAAAATAAAAATAAAATAATAATGAGAACAATATAAAATAATAATAATAAGCAGAAAACTAGGAATATCAATAAAACTAATACTAAAAAATAGTGATAATATAAATAAAAAATTAAAATATAATTAATAAAAATAATTATAAGAATTATAGTAAAAAAATAATAAAAACATACAAAATAATAATAATAATAATAATAATAATAATAAATAATAATAATAATAATAATAATAATAATAATAATATGGAGCAATCCGGTATCACACAACAAACATGCAACATGGCTCCAGGAAGTCAAGGAAGAAGAAACAGGGAGAATAAAACAAAGATTCACAGAGATCACGACAGACACAGTCAGACACCAACTAAAGAAAATGCCAAACTGGAAAACCCCAGGTCCCGATGAAGTCCATGGATACTGGCTCAAAAACTTCAAGGCCCTACACCCACGAATAGCAGAACAAACTCCAGCATTGTATCTCAAATCACCAAGCACCCAAATGGATGACCACAGGAAGAACAACCTTAGTACAAAAAGACAAGAGTAAGGGAAATATAGCCAGTAACTACAGGCCTATCACCTGCCTACCAATAATGTGGAAGTTACTAACAGGTATCATTCAGTGAAAGGCTATACAACTACCTAGAGGAGACACAAACACCATCCCCTAAACCACAGAAAGGCTGCAGAAGGAAGTGTAGGGGCACAAAAGACCAGCTCCTGAAAGACAAAATGGTAATGAAGAACAGTAGGAGAAAGAAAAACCAACCTAAGCATGGCATGGATAGACTATAAGAAAGCCTTCGACATGATACCACACACATGGCTAATAGAATGCCTGAAAATATATGGGGCAGAGGAAAATACCATCAGCTTACTCAAAAATACAATGCGCAACTGGAATACAATACTTACAAGCTCTGGAATAAAACTAGCAGAGGTTAATATCAGGAGAGGGATCTTCCAGGGCGACTCACTGTCCCCACTACTCTTCGTAGTAGCCATGATTCCCATGACAAAAGTACTACAGAAGATGGATGCCGGGTACCAACTCAAGAAAAGAGGCAACAAAATCAACCATCTGATGTTCATGGACGACATCAAGCTGTATGGTAAGAGCATCAAGGAAATAGATACCCTAATCCAGACTGTAAGGATTGTATCTGGGGACATCAGAATGGAGTTTGGAATAGAAAAATGCGCCTTAGTCAACATACAAAAGGCCATGGCAAAAGTAACGAGAACTGAAGGGATAAGCTACCAGATGGGAGCAACATCAAACACATAGATGAGACAGGATACAAATACCTGGGAATAATGGAAGGAGGAGATATAAAACACCAAGAGATGAAGGACACGATCAGGAAAGAATATATGCAGAGACTCAAGGCGATACTCAAGTCAAAACTCAACGCCGGAAATATGATAAAAGCCATAAACACATGGGCAGTGCCAGTAATCAGATACAGCGCAGGAATAGTGGAATGGACGAAGGCAGAACTCCGCAGCATAGATCAGAAAACCAGGAAACAAATGACAATACACAAAGCACTACACCCAAGAGCAAATACGGACAGACTATACATAACACGCAAGGAAGGAGGGATGAGGACTACGTAAGCTCCCCCCATATAGGCACTGCGTCAACATTGAAAACAGAGCACTGGGGCAATATCTGAAAACCAGTGAAGACGAGTGGCTAAAGAGTGCATGGAAGAAGGACTAATAAAAGTAGACGAAGACCCAGAAATATACAGAGACAGGAGAAAGACAGAGAGAACAGAGGACTGGCACAACAAACCAATGCACGGACAATACATGAGACAGACTAAAGAACTAGCCAGCGATGACAATTGGCAATGGCTACAGAGGGGAGAGCTAAAGAAGGAAACTGAAGGAATGATAACAGCGGCACAAGATCAGGCCCTAAGAACCAGATATGTTCAAAGTACGATAGACGGAAATAACATCTCTCCATATGTAGGAAGTGCAATACGAAAAATGAAACCATAAACCACATAGCAAGCGAATGCCCGCACTTGCACAGAACCAGTACAAAAAGAGGCATGATTCAGTGGCAAAAGCCCTCCACTGGAGCCTGTGCAAGAAACATCAGCTACCTTGTAGTAATAAGTGGTACGAGCACCAACCTGAGGGAGTGATAGAAAACGATCAGGCAAAGATCCTCTGGGACTATGGTAAAAGAACGGATAGGGTGATACGTGCAAATAGACCAGACGTGACGTTGATTGACAAAATCAAGAAGAAAGTATCACTCATTGATGTCGCAATACCATGGGACACCAGAGGCTTTGAACGAGAAAAAGAGAGGGAAAAAAATGGATAAAGTATCAAGATCTGAAAATAGAAATAAGAAGGATATGGGATATGCCAGTGGAAATCGTACCCATAATCTAGGAGCACTAGGCACGATCCCAAGATCCCTGAAAAGGAATCTAGAAAACTAGAGGCTGAAGTAGCTCCAGGTCTCATGCAGAAGTGTGATCCTAGAAACGGCACACATAGTAAGAAAAGTGATGGACTCCTAAGGAGGCAGGATGCAACCCGGAACCCCACACTATAAATACCACCCAGTCGAATTAGAGGACTGTGATAGAGCAAAAAAAAAAAAAAAAAAAAAAAAAAAAAAAAAAAAAAATAATAATAATAATAATAATAATTGTAATGAAGAACAGTAAGAGAAGGAAAACCAACCTAAGCATGGTATGGATAGACTATAAGAAAGCCTTCGACATGATACCACACACATATATGGGACAGAGGGAAACACCATCGGCTTCCTCTACAAGCTCTGGAATAAGACTAGCAGAAGTGAATATCAGGATCAGAGAGGGATTTTCCAGGGTGACTCACTGTCCCCACTACTCTTCGTAGTAGCCATGATTCCCATGACAAAAGTACTGCAGAAGATGGATGCTGGGTACCAACTCAAGAAAAGGGGCAACAGAATTAACCAACTGATGTTCATGGACGACATCAAGCTGTATGGTAAGAGCTTCAAGGAAATAGATAACCTAATCCAGACTGTAAGGATTGTATCTGGGGACATCAGGATGGAGTTTGGAATAGAATAAAGTCCCTTAATCAACATACAGAAGGGCAAAGTAACAAGGACTGAAGGGATAAAGCTACCAGATAGGAGCAACATCAAACACATCGATGAGACGGGATACAAATACCTGGGAATAATGGAAGGAGGGGATATAAAACACCAAAAGATGAAGGGCACGATCAGGAAAGAATATATGCAGAAAACCAAGGCGATACTCAAGTCAAAACTCAATGCCGGAAATATGATAAAAGCCATAAACACATGGGCAGTACTAGTAATTAGATACAGCGCAGGAATAGTGAAATAGACGAAGGCAGAACTCCGCAACATAGACCAGAAAACTAGGAAACAGATGACATTACACAAAGCACTACACCCAAGAGCAAATACGGACAGACTATACATAACACGAAAGGAAGGAGGGATAGGACTGCTAAGTATGGAGGACTGCGTCAACATCGAGAACAGAGCACTGGGGCAATATCTGAAAACCAGTGAAGACGGGTGGCTCAAGAGTGCATTGGAAGATATACAGAGACAGGAGAATGACAAACAGAACTGAGGAATGGCACAACAAACCAATGCACGGACAATACATGAGACAGACTAAAGAACTGGCCAGTGATGACACATAGCAATGGTTACAGAGGGGAGAGCTCAAGAAGAAAACTGAAGGAATGATAACAGCGGCACAAGATCAGGCCCTAAGAACCAGATATGTTTAAAGAACGATAGATGGAAATAACATCTCTCCCATATGTAGGCAGTGCAATACGAAAAATGAGACCATAAACCACATAGCAAGCACTTGCACAGAACCAGTTCAAAAAGAGGCATGATTCAGTGGCAAAAGCCCTCCACTGGAACCTGTGCAAGAAACACCAGCTACCTTGCAGTAATAAGTGGTACGAGCACCAACCTGAAGGAGTGATAGAAAACGATCAGGCAAAGATCCTCTGGGACTAAGGTATCAGAACAGATAGGGTGATACGTGCAAATAGACCAGACGTGACGTTGATTAACAAAATCAAGAAGAGAGTTTGATTGACAAAATCAAGAAGAAAGTATCACTCATTGGTGTCACAGTACTATGGGACACCAGAGTTGAAGAGAAAGAAAGGGAAAAAATTGATAAATATCAAGACCTAGAAATAGAAATAAGAAGGATATGGGATATGCCAGTGGAAATTGTACCCATAATCATAGGAACACGAGGCACGATCCCAAGGTCCCTGAAAAGGAATCTGGAAAAACTAGAGGCTGTAGTAGCTCCAGGACTCATGCAGAAGAGTGTGATCCTAGAAACGGAGCACATTGTAAGAAGAGTGATGGACTCCTAAGGAGGCAGGATGCAACCCGAAACCCCACACTATAAATACCACCCAGTCGCATTGGAGGACTGTGATAAAAAAAAAAAAACTAATAATAACAATAAATAATAATAATTTAAAATAATAAAAATATTTAAAATAATAACAGTATTAATATAAAAATAAAACCAATAAAAATTTATAAAAATAAAATAAATAAAAGATAGACAAAATAAAAATAAAATATTAAAAGCAAAAATAAAAATAATTTAAAATAATAAAAATAAAAATAATAATTATAATTGAAATGAAATGCTAAAAATGAAAAATAAATAAAGATTATAAAAATATAACACTTACAAAATAATAAAAATAAATTGAAATTTAAAAAATAAATCATATAAAAACAAAATAAAAATGATGATATAATAATGAGGAAAATATAAACAACAGAAATAACAAATTAAATAAAACTATAAAATAAAAAATAAAATAATAATAAATATAAAAATAAAAACTATACCAATAAAAATAAAAATAACAATAATAATGAGAACAATATAAAATAATAAATAATAAAAAACCTAAACTGAGAATATCAATAAAAAAATAATAATAATAATAATATAAATGAAAATAACATTAACAAAAATATATATATTATAAAAATAAAAATAATAAAATAAAATAAATATAATGCACATGAAAAAAATCATAAAAAATAAAAATAAAAGTAATGAAACTAAAACAATATTAAAAATAAAAAGGAAAAAATAGAAATAATAAAAATAAAAGATAATAATAATTAAATTAACATAATATTAAAAATAAAAATAAATAAAAATAATAAAAATATAAATAAAACTCATAAAATAATGATGATAAATGAAAGACAAATATTTAAAATAAAAATAAATTTAATGAAAAATAAAAAATAATGAAATGATAAGAAATAAAATATGAATAATATAAAAAAATAAGAATAATAAAATAAGTAAAATGAAAAATAAAAACTACTGATAACAAAAATATAAAATAAAATAATATTAATAAAAAAAATTAGAATATCAATAAAATAATATTAATAGTAGGAATATAAATAATAAATATAAATAAATTAATAAATTAATTACAATATTTAAAAGATGAAAAAAATAATAAAATTAATAATGAAAATAAAATAAAATAAAAAAATAATAACACGAAAAAATCATAAAAATAAAAATAATGATAATAAATAACATTAAGATAAAAAAAAATTTAATAATTAAAATTAAACATTAGAAATAAAAAGAAAATAAAAATTAGAAGAAAATAAATAAAAACTAATAAAATAAGTAGGATATAAATGGATATAAATAAAAGCCAAAAAATTAAAGTAAAAAAAATGTTGAAAAATTGGAGCAATAAACTTAAAAATAAAACAAAACAGAAAAATAAGAATACCAATAAAATAATAAAAGATAAAATAAAGTAAAAATAAAAATATAGAATAAAAAAATAAAAATAAAATAATTATATAAAAATTATAAAAATAATAAAAAAACAATAATATAAATACAATATAATTTCAGATAAAAATATAAAAATAAAAATGATAATAATAATTGAAATGAAATAATATCAAAACAAAAAACAAAAGTAAAATAAAATAAATAAATAAAACAAAATATAAAATATAAAAATAATTAGTAAAACAAAAATAATGAAAAAGTTCAAAAGAAAAATAATAAGAATAGATATATATATAACAATATATATATATATATATATATAATATATATATATATATATAATATATATATATATATATATATATATATACCTAGTATATATATATATAATGATATAGATATATATATATATATGATATATATTTTATTATATATACTATATATATATATTGATATAATATATATATATATATATATATATATCTATATATATATATATATATATATATATATTATTATCAGATATATATATATATATATAGATATATAGATGATATATATATATATTATATATATAATAGTAGTATATATATGATATATATATATAGATATATATATGATATATATATATATATATATTTATATATATATATCTCATATTTTTTTTTTTAAATATAGATTATATATATATATATATAGATATATATATATATTTATATATAGATAGTATATATATATATATAGATATATATATATATATCATATTATATATACATATATAGAATATATATATATATATATATATATATATATATATATATATATATATATATATATAAGATATATATATATATATATAAGAATAATGGTAATAAAAATGATTAAATATTACTAATTAATTTGATAATATAAAATTAAAATTATAAACAGAAAAGTAAAAAAGGAAAAATAATAATAAAATATATATATGTATTCAAAATTAATAAAACAATAATTATAATATGATAATAATATATGATAAAAATAGTAAATAAATATTTAGCACGAGAGAGAGAAAGAGAAAGAGAGAGAGAGAGAATGTCTTTGATGACTCTGATCAAATTTTATCTGCAAAAATTGAATTATAAACAAATAAAATAATCTTCACCTTGTATGCGAAAATGACCTCCTTAGGCGTCGCTCCAATCCTCTGCCTGGATTTTGCGTACAGACGTGTTCGGGTACCGTTTTACCCACGTTCAGTGATAAGAGTATATAGAAAAAAACTGGGTAATGTGTACCCGGGTTCAGTGTTAATAGTTACAAATGGAAGCTATAAGTGTTGGTGTATTAATAATTGTCTTTCTTTTCAGCTGTAAATGCTTTTGCAGGATTTCCAAAGTTCAGTGTGACACAATGGCAAGACAAGGACGAAACCTTAGTGATTTTCAAATTTTAGAATTGCTTGATGCCTCAGACAATGAGAGTGGAAATTGACTGTATTGAAGCAGAGGTAACTTGGTAATGATAGTGACCTTGATAAAGAATATGTGCCTAGTCCATCAGGAAATGATAGAAAGTTCTGACAGTGACTCAGAAGAAGACCTCCCACGCCGCCGCATAGAAAACAAAGGGCTGGCTGGTCAGAAGAGGAAGAGGCCTAGGCACCTCCCCTCCACCATCTCACCTGATAACATCGCCACTCCCTCTACTGGCCTTGCCACCTCTACTCCTGGCCCTAGTGGCTACTCTGTTCCACTTGCCATTGGTGATTCTGATCCACATTCATCTACTGCTGCCCCTGCTGCAATCCCTGCTACTGCTCCTGCTGGAACCCCATGCTACTACTCCTGCTTCTCCTGCTGCAACCCTCCTGCTGTCCCCGCTCCAACCCCTGCTACTGCTCCTGCTGCTCCCCGAGGACAACGGCGACGACGTGCAGACGATGGGGAGTTGCTAGTTACTTTTAACTCGGCAACTGTGAAAAGTAACTCTGGTTATACGTGGCACACAAGGTCACAGGAGTGGCTGCCGCAAGAAGGACACCAGCTCGCAATGTTTGGTGTCAAGTAGGCCAGGTCCCACACAAAGCAGCTTCTCAATACACCACACCTGAGGAAGTGTTTTTGACCTGTTTATTATGTCCACTGCAATGTTGATCTTATTGTGGACTTTACTAACAAGAAAATTGATGATGTTGCCACAAAATACAAGAGGAAGACAGCAACTGTACAGCACACAACAGCTGCAGAGATACGTGCCCTTCTAGGTGTTCTAATATTTAGTGGCTACCGCAAAGATAACCACCTAAATACTAGGGAATTGTGGTGCTCTGAGGTAGGGGCTTTGTTTTACAAGGCAGCAATGTCTGAGGTCAGATTCAATTTTCTGCTATACTGCTCAGATTTGACTACATGGCACGTGAGCAGAGGCGGGCCACAGACAAATTCGCTCCGGTCAGGGAAATGTTGGGACATGTTCATGGCAAACTGTGAGGATAATTACACACCTCACGAGAACCTCATAGTTGATGAACAGTTGCTTGCTTTTAGGGGAAAGTGCCCTTTTAGAATGTACATCCCTAATAAGCCAGCAAAGTATGGGATAAAAATCGTTATGGTGAACGATGTCCAAAGTAAGTACCTGTTAAAAAGCTATTCCCTACCTAGGAAAAGCAGGTACAACAACAAGGCATGGGCTGACGCTGGGCCACATGTTCACCAAAGATTTAACCAGCCGCTACCAGAACACGAACAGGAATGTGACAACAGATAACTGGTTCACGTCTGTGCCCCTCATACAGGACCTCCTGACTAATGGGCTGACATTGGTGCAGCATCAGGGCCACAGCCAGAAATCCCACCCCCTGTTCATGAGGGAAAAGAAGGACCGCAGACCCGGGAGTTCAGCATTCCTCTTCACAGATGATCTGACACTCGTATCATACGTGCCAAACACACAACAAACAAGAAGAATGTGCTCCTCCTTTCAAGTATGCACACACAGCAAGTAGTGAATGATGTCACCGGAAAGCCTAACATAATTGAATATTATAATGAGACAAAAGGAGGGGTCGACACGTTCGATCAAATGTGTGCAACATATAATTGCAGCAGAAAAACAAATAGGTGGCCATTGTGTGTTTTCTTTGGGATGGTCAATGCAAGTATCATTAACTCCTGGATTATATACAAGGCAAATAATCCAACGCTACAACGCAAGGAATTGCACCGAAGAAAATTCATGCATGACTGGCCCTGCAACTAATCAAGCCCTCAGCGCAGGAACGGATGAATAACCCTTCTCAGCATCGCCAGGTGAAGCTGGCCATAAGACAGGTGTGCTCCCTCAACCTCCGCTCTGGCACAGCTGCAGGTGCTGGACCATCGGCAGCCGAGATGAGGAACCCTATGGTCCGTTGCACGAAGTGTGACTCCAAGGCAGACAAAAAGACACGTTTCAGGTGTCACAGCTGCCGCAACCTGTTTGCCCAGAGCCACTACTTCCCCTAATGCTGTTGATTGCATAATAAGGATGAGGTAGGTTTAATTATATATTAAAACTAAGATTTTGAGTGATAATGTGTGATAAAAGTATAAAAAGAAATATAATAAACACATATTCCACAATTTGTCATTTCTGGTGCACTAAAAAAAAGGGTGTTTTTCCTACTCTCTTCCCTACAGTTCCCGCATCCCCCGTGCCTTGATGACCCCCTGGATGAAGAGCCCTGACATCCTTGGAAGCGTGTGGGAGCATCTGAGCGATTTTTTGGGGAGGGTTTTTTTTTTGCTTAATTTTTTTGCAAAAACATTCAAATTTTTTCACTTTTTTACATTCCTTTCTTTTTGCTTTTTAATTCAAGTTTCTGAAAGTAAGTATTCTAATTTAATAGTTTCATTACTAGGTAATAGGGTTATATTTAGTGTGTAAGGGATAGGATTAATAAATTTGCATATTTACTATTTTTCTTTAATTTTCCAAAATCGGGTATAAACTACCCACGTTCAGTGGCCGTGTAACAGGGAAACGGGTTCAGTGTTCCAGGGTTAAGTAGTGTCAAGGAATAGTCGGAAACCAGATTTCGAATAAAAATGTAACCCTGAAATACCGTAAGGGGTATACAACGAATGTTTAACTACAGCCTTTGGCATCTTTGAATAAAAATTAAAACTAACTTTCATAATTACTTATTTTAGACATGGTTAAACCTTCGGTGCGTTGTCCAGCAGTTAGAGCAACAATGAGGAAAATCTTAATTATGAAAATAGGCCTACATAAAATTACTGAAGCTGAGGTAGCAATTACTTTTAACTTAAACAAGTTTAAAAAGATGGTTTACTTCCAGAAAAAAGGTGAAAATAATGAAATAAGAACAATAAAAATTAAAATACAAAATACAAATAAAGATAATGAAAATTGAATATAAATAAAATAATATTATTAAAATGAAGGTGAAGTTAATAAATATGAATATTGATATATATATAGATATATATATATATATATATATATATATATATATATATAATATATAGTATATATATATATATATATATATATAGTTATATATATATATAATATATATAATAAAAACGCGAATAAAAAATAAAAGTATAATAAAAAATAGAATATGAAAGTATATAAATACAATACAATGAGTAAAAGGATGATAAATAAAATTTCAAAAAAAACAAAAAAAAAAAAAAAAAAAATAAATAAATAGAAATAACATAAAATAAAAAAATAAGAGAATATTATTGATTATAAAAAATAGGAATTAGTAATAATAAAAATAATAGTGAAGAAAATAATAATAATTATTTTGTAAATAAAAATAATGACCAATAATAATGGAATTGGAAAATAACAAGAATAAAATATGCTGGAAGTAACCTCTTTTAAACATGTTTAATTTTATTTTATAAAGGTTCGTTTTCTACTTTTCTAACTAATAATAAAATTAATAATAAAATAAAAATTAAAAAAAATTATAAAATTATAAAATAAAAATAATAATGATAATAATTATAATAAATAAAAATAAATAATTAAACTAAAACTAAATTAATAAAAATAAAAGAGTTAAAATTATAATAAATTAGAGATAAACATGAAAAGGTGGTAATACAAAAAAATGAAAAAAAATAAAAAATAAAAAAAAAAAATTATTAACTAAATAAAAATAATAATAAACAAAAAATTCAGAATTGAAAATAATAAGAATTTATTATAAAAATAATTGAAAATGAAAACAGTAAAATCATAGCAATAATTTTGGAAAATAAAAAATTAAAATAATAAACATGTAAGTCAAAACAATGAAAATATAATGATAATAATAAAAAAATAAAAAAAATAAAAAATAATACCAATCAAAGTATAACTTATAAAAATAAAAATAATAAAAACATAAGTAAAATTAATGCTGAATAATAATATAAATTCAAAATAAAAAAAAAATATATATAAAAATACAAATGAAAAATAAATAGTATAAAAGGGTAAAATGATATTACAACATAAATTTGCAAGTGAAAATAATAAAAAATAATAATATTTAAATATAAGGAAATATAAAATAATAAATATAAAAAAAACATAAAATAAAAAAAAATGTAATAAAAATAGACAAACAATACTAATAACAATAAAAATAAAAAAAATAATAATGAGAACACCAAATAAATAAACATAAAACTAAGAATATTATAAAAAACATAAAATGAAAAAAACAGAAGTAAAAATAATAGTAATCTAAATAAATAAAATTAGTAGAAATATTTATATAAATTATAAAAAGTAAAAAAAAAATATTAATAAAAATAAAAATTGAATATAATACAAAAAAACTTTAAAAATAGAAATAATAAGAATAATAGTAAATGAAAATAAAATAATAAAATTAAATTAAACTAAAATTAAAATTAAAATAAAATAATTAAAAATAAATAATAATAAATAAATAAAATAAAATAAATTAAAAGTAAAATTAAAATAAATAGAAATGGTAAAAATATCAATAAAATTATCCAAATAAATAATAATAATAATAATAATAATAATAATAATAATAATAATAATAATAATAATAATAATAATAATAATAATAATAAGAGGGGAAGACAACCACCCAGAAATTCCTGAAGCCGAACCAAGTAAGAGACTCTGGGAAAACATATGGAGCAATCCGGTATCACACAACAAACATGCAACATGGCTCCAGAAGTCAAGGAAGAAGAAACAGGGAGAATAAAACAAAGATTCACAGACATCACGACAGACACAGTCAGACACCAACTAAAGAAAATGCCAAACTGGAAAGCCCCAGGTCCCGATGAAGTCCATGGATACTGGCTCAAAAACTTCAAGGCCCTACACCCACGAATAGCAGAACAACTCCAGCATTGTATCTCAAATCACCAAGCACCCAAATGGATGACCACAGGAAGAACATCCTTAGTACAAAAAGACAAGAGTAAGGGAAATATAGCCAGTAACTACAGGCCTATCACCTGCCTACCAATAATGTGGAAGTTACTAACAGGTATCATCAGTGAAAGGCTATACAACTACCTAGAGGAGACAAACACCATCCCCCACCAACAGAAAGGCTGCAGAAGGAAGTGTAGGGGCACAAAAGACCAGCTCTGATAGACAAAATGGTAATGAAGAACAGTAGGAGAAGGAAAACCAACCTAAGCACTGGCATGGGATAGACTATAAGAAAGCCTTCCGACATGATACCACACACATGGCTAATAGAATGCCTGAAAATATATGGGGCAGAGGAAAATACCATCAGCTTCCTCAAAAAATACAATGCGCAACTGGAATACAATACTTACAAGCTCTGGAATAAGACTAGCAGAGGTTAATAGCAGGAGAGGGAATCTTCCAGGGAGACTCACTGTCCCCACTACTCTTCGTAGTAGCCATGATTCCCATGACAAAAGTAATACAGAAGATGGATGCAGGGTACCAACTCAAGAAAAGAGGCAACAGAATCAACCATCTGATGTTCATGGACGACATCAAGCTGTATGGTAAGAGCATCAAGGAAATAGATACCCTAATCCAGACTGTAAGGATTGTATCTGGGGACATCAGGATGGAGTTTGGAATAGAAAAATGCGCCTTAGTCAACATACAAAAAGGCAAAGTAACGACAACTGAAGGGATAAAGCTACCAGATGGGAGCAACATCAAACACATAGATGAGACAGGATACAAAATACCTGGGAATAATGGAAGGAGGAGATATAAAACACCAAGAGATGAAGGACACGATCAGGAAAGAATATATGCAGAGGGGACTCAAGGCGATACTCAAGTCAAAACTCAACAGCGCCGGAAATATGACAAAAGCCATAAACACTGAGGCAGTGCCCAGTAATCAGATACAGCGCAGGAATAGTGGACTGGACGAAGGCAGAATTCCGCAGCATAGATCAGAAAACCAGGAAAACATATGACAATACACAAAGCACTACCACCCAAGAGCAAATACGGACAGACTATACATAACAGGAAAGGAAGGAGGGAGAGGACTACTAAGTATAGAGGACTGCGTCAACATCGAAAACAGAGCACTTGGGCAATATCTGAAAACCAGTGAAGACGAGTGGCTTACAAAGAGTGGCATGGGAAGACAAGGACTAATAAAAGCAGGAGCAAAAGGGACCCCCCCCCCCCCAAAAAGAAAAATTATTACGAAGGAACAGGAGATAAAGGGGGGACAGAAAGGAAAACCAGAAGGAACTGGTCACAACAAACCAATGCACGGACAATACATGAGACAGACTAAAGAACTAGCCAGCGATGACAATTGGCAATGCTTACAGAGGGGAGAGCTAAAGAAGGAAACTGAAGGAATGATAACAGCGGCACAAGATCAGGCCCTAAGAACCAGATATGTTCAAAGTACGATAGACGGAAATAACATCTCTCCCATATGTAGGAAGTTCAATACGAAAATGAAACCATAAACCACATAGCAAGTGAATGCTCGGCACTTGCACTGAACCAGTACAAAAAGAGGCATGATTCAGTGGCAAAAGCCCTCCACTGGAGCCTGTGCAAGAAACATCAGCTACCTTGCAGTCTAATAAGTGGTACGAGCACCAACCTGAGGGAGTGATAGAAAACGATCAGGCAAAGATCCTCTGGGACTATGGTATCAGAACGGATAGGGTGAAACGTGCAAACAGACCAGACGTGACGTTGATTGACAAAGTCAAGAAGAAAGTATCACTCATTGATGTCGCAATACCATGGACACCAGAGTTGAAGAGAAAGAGAGGGGAAAAATTGGATAAGTATCCAAGATCTGAAAATAGAAATAAGAAGGATATGGGATATGCCAGTGGAAATTGTACCCATAATCATAGGAGCACTAGGCACGATCCCAAGATCCTTGAAAAGGAACCTAGAAAAACTAGAGGCTGAAGTAGCACCAGGACTCATGCAGAAGAGTGTGCTCCTAGAAAACGGCACACATAGTAAGAAGAGTGATGGGACTCCTAAGGAGGCAGGATGCAACCCGGAACCCCACACTATAAACCACCCAGTCGAATTGGAGGACTGTGATAGAGCAAAAAAAAAAAAAAAAAAAAAAAAAAAAAATAAAATAAAATAATAATATAATATAATAATAATAATAATAAAAATAAAAATCGTAAAAAAAATACATAGTAATAATTTTGAAAAGAAAAATAACATAAATAAAAAAAGAAAGTTAATAAATAAAATAATAATAATAATAATAATAATAATAATAATAATAATAGTAATAATAAAAAATAAAAATAATAATTAATAATAATAATAATAATAATAATAATAATAATAATAATAATAATAATAATGTGAAAACCGATACAACAACTTAGAAGATACAAACACCATCGCCCGCCAACAGACATTCTGCAGAAGTAATTGTAGGGGCACAAAAGACCAGCTCTTGATAGGCCAAATGGGAGTGAAGAATAGTAAGAGAAGGAAAACCAACCTAAGCATGGCATGTAGCGACGACAAGAAAGCCTTCGACATGATACCACACACATGGCTAATAGAATCCTTGAACATATATGGGGCAGAGGAGAGCATCACCAGCTTCCTTAAAAATACAATGGGCAACTGGAATACAGTATTTACAAGATCTGGGATAAGACTAGGAGAGGTTAACATCAGGAGAGGGATCTTTCAAGATGACTCACTGTCCCCACTACTCTTCGTAGTAGCCATGATTCCCATGACAAAAGTACTAGAGAAAATGGATGCTGGGTACCAATTCAAGAAAGGAGGTAAATATAATTAACCATCTCATGTTCACGGACGACATGAAGCTGTATGGAAAGAACATCAATGAAATAGATACCTTAATCCAGACTGTAAGTATTGACATTGGTACGCAGATATCCATCATTCGACAGGATGAGATTCCTTAAGGAGCTCGGGTTGTCAGGCACCAATTTGTCACAAAGGTAAGCCCAAACCACAATAATATGTTCTTGCCTTCTTTCTTGTCGAGAGTCAACAGACCTCACTGTTCTAAGGTATGAACTATGGAGGTTATACCGTCCTGCTAGGACAAGATTTTACGCCTCCTCCTACCTTTTCACAGTCCCAGGGCCCCCAGCCGTTCCTTACATACCTCCAGACCAATCCTACAGTCCTCTAAGTACCAAGGTATCTGGAGAGAGACGTAGCGTCATTCCATCTCTTCCAATGTGGAAGTTTGTAACAGGTATCATCAGTGAAAGGCGGTACAACTACCTTGAAGATGCAAATGAAAATGTTAGAATGAAGTATAAATAAAATAATAGTGATAATAATAAACCTGAAATTAAGTTATAAATAAAAAAATAAAATTACGAATAAGAAATAATAATAAAAAATAATATATAATATATATATATATATATATATATATATATATATATATATATATATATATATATATATAGATATATTATATATGTATGTATGTATGTATGTATGGTATATGTATACATATATTAATATATATAAAATAGTAATATGATAATAATGAAATTTAATAATACAATAAATTACT
>NC_061090.1:66026953-66029453 GCF_015104395.2 Macrobrachium nipponense | reverse complement strand
AGAAGACCAAGGGTCAGGAAATGGACTTTCGAAGGATTCGCTTAGGGGGGGAAGGAAGAATGGCCCTTCTTCGGAGGAAGGACTGGCTTCCTCCACCTACTGCACTCAAAAGTAATGTTGCACAATGCCACTTGTGTGTATATATATATATATATATATATATATATATATATATATATTATATATATATATATATATGATATATATACGTATATATATATATATATATAGATATATATATATATATATATATATATAAACATATATAAAGACACGTACAAAAGCAGAAACAGACGGATTATTTAATGCTTCCAACCAATCTCATAATATTCCCCTCCAAGACTTCCTCGCGTTCTTTTCGTTCCAGTTTTATTTTACTTCTTTTATTTTCATGGATATCATTTCCAGGATCCAGGATTCCCAAGTGGCTCTCTGGGTTCGATTTCCCGGACATGTGACGTAAAAGTTCAACCCAGTTCCTGTTTCAGTGGGTTTCTGGTGGACACACACACTATATATATATATATATATATATATATATATATATATATATATATATATATATATATATATATATATATATATTTACATATATGATATAAATATATATTATATATATATATATATATATATAGTATATATATATATGATATATATATGTATATATATAGATATATATATATATAGATATATATTATATATATATATATATATATATATATATATATATATATATATATATATATATCCATTCAGGAAATCGCAGACAACCACATCAGAAGAAACATTTATTAGAGACGTTTCGCACATACAATGTGCATCTTCAGTCCGTTGAGGTAAAAACATATGCATATTAACATTCAATAGAGCAGGATTCTTAATTTAGTAAATAGACTAAAATTGACTTAAAATTGACATAAGGGACTAGAAATGGACAAGTAAAACTAAGAAGTAAAAAGTACAAATAAAAAACAAATACCAAGGCGCAACCAACCCTTAGTTGAGAAGGAAGGAGGTAGAATGATTAGACTTGGGCAAGAAGTTAAAACGTTTACTATACTAGATAAAGCGGAGAAGATGAAACTCCACTACTTAGCGAGGGAACAAGACGTTTAATATATAATGACTCTAGAGTGGTTATGTAATCAGAGTCTTTAACTGAGCCTAAAATAGAGAAGTGTTGTTTCTTCACCTCTATCTTGCAATTGATTGCATGGTTTTTTTTGTTTGAGTGTTCAGGCCTACTTAATTTTTGACCAGTCCTAAAACTAAAGCCCATGTGACTGCTGTATCTCATCTGCAGCAGCCTCATAGTCGATCCAGCGTAAATTCCGGGACATCCCGGGCAAGTAAATTTGTATACCACGTTAGATCGCATGAACTGCAGCAGACGATCCTTGAAGCAGAAAAAAGAGCCTATTTTGCTTGGGTTGTTAGATAAAAGTTTTATATTTAGACAGGGAATTTAACTTTCAATAATTCTAGTTAGGCGTTGTGAAAATTTGCTATTGTATATATATGGTATGGAGGCATACATTAGTTTCTTTGGTACGCCTATCATTGGAATGGGTGTTTTAAAATGCAAAGTTAAAAGTTTGTTAACAATATTAAAAAATACATTCTTATGGTACGAGTTTCGTTGGAAGATATTAGATAAAAAACCAATTTCTTTATGAAAGATATCCCAGTTTGATGAGTATTTTATTGCTCTATGAACCAATGTAAGCAATTTTTAGAACTTGCCGTTCAAGACTCAGCTTTTGTTTTTAACAATAAATTATATTCTCAGGTTGATGGTGTGGCCATGGGTTCTCCTTTGGGTCCATTATTCGCAAATTTTTTTATGTCTAGTCTTTAACTAGAATTTTTGAATTCTTGTCCTGATTCTTTTACAAACCATTGTTTTACAGAAGGTATGTGGACGATACCTTCACCCTTTTTAGATACGAATGGCAAGCTTTAAAATTTTTACAGTTTATTAATTTGAAACACCCTAACATTAATTTTACTGTGGAACTCGAAAACGGTAATTCCTTACCGTTTCTTGATATTTGCATAACTAGGGATCAGTCAATTTTTAACACTTCAGTTTTTAGAAAGAAAACATATACGGGAGTTTCTAATAATTTTTATAGCTCTTGTCAAAAGAGTTTTAAGCTTAATGCCATCCCCACTCTGGTTCATAGAGCAATAAAATACTCATCAAACTGGGATATCTTTCATAAAAAAATTGATTTTTTATCTAATATCTTCCAACGAAACTCGTACCCTAAGAATGTATTTTTTAATATTGTTAACAAACTTTTAACTTTGCATTTTAAAACACCCATTCCAATTATAGGGATACCAAAGAAACTAATGTATGCCTCCATACCATATATATACAATAGCAAATTTTCACAACACCTAACTAGAATTATTGAAAGTTAAATTCCCTGTCTAAATATAAAACTTTTATCTAACAACCCATGCAAAATAGGCTCTTTTTTCTGCTTCAAAG
>NC_061090.1:66009453-66021953 GCF_015104395.2 Macrobrachium nipponense | reverse complement strand
AGGACTGCGTCAACATCGAGAACAGAGCACTGGGGCAATATATGAAGACCCGTGAAGATGAGTGTCTAAAGAGTGCATGGGAAGAAGGACTGATAAAAGTAGACGAAGACCCAGAAATATACAGAGACAGGAGAAAGAGTGGCAGAACAGAGGAATGGCATAACAAACCAATGCACGGACAATACATGAGGCAGACAAAAGAACTAGCCAAAGATGACATGTGCAATGGCTACTAAGGGGAGAGCTCAAGAAGGAAACTGAAGGAATGATAACAGCGGCACAAGATCAGACCCTAAGAACCAGATATGTCCAAAGAACGACAGATGGAAATAACATCTCTCCCATATGTAGGAAGTGCAATACGAAAAATGAAACCATAAACCACATAGCAAGCGAATGTCCGGCACTTCCACAGAACCAGTCAAAAAGAGGCATGATTCATTAGCAAAAGCCCTCCACTCGAGCCTGTGCAAGAAACACCAGCTACTTTGCAGTAATAAGTGGTACGAACACCAACCTGAAGGAGTGATAGAAAACAATCAGGCAAAGATCATCTGGGACTATGGTATCAGAATAGATAGGGTGATACGTGCAAATAGACCAGACGTGACGTTGATTGACAAAGTCAAGAAGAAAGTATCACTCATAGATGTCGCAATACCATGGGACACCAGTGTTGAAGAGAAAGAAAGGGCAAAAATGGATAAGTATCAAGACCTGAAAATAGAAATAAGAAGGATTTGGGATATGCCAGTGGAAATTGTACCCATAATCATAGGAGCACTAGGCACGATCCCAAGATCCTTGAAAAGGAATCTGGAAAAACTAGAGGCTGAAGTAGCTCCAGGACTCACGCAGAAGACTGTGATCCTAGAAACGGTGCACATAGTAAGAAAAGTGATGGACTCCTAAGGAGGCAGGATGCAACCCGGAACCCCACACTATAAATACCACCCAGTCGAATTAGAGGACTGTGATAGAGCAAAAAAAAAAAATAATAATGAGGAAAAAGTGAGAGAAAAAACCTCTGACATAATAGTACAATAATAATAATAATAATAATAATAATAATAATAATAATAATAATAATAATAATAATAATAATAATAATAATAATATGTGGCACCGTGGCAGAGTGGGTTAGGTCGTCAATGGACTGGTTAAGCAATATTGGAGCTGGTCAGTCGTTGGATGGGTGACCGCTCTCCTCGGCGTTGATTCCTTGGGAAAGGATCTTTACCATAATTTCCCCAGTCTACTCAGCTGTAAATGAGTACCTATCCCTGATGGGGTAGGGTCCAGCTATGGGTTAAATAGCAAAACTCAGCAATGATGTTAAGAAATGAAGGAATAAACGACAACGACGTAAATGGACAGCCTGCAATACCTACCACCCAGGAGGTAGGTATCCCAACCAACACCCAAACCACGCTAATAACCCAAGCTAGACCAAGAAGATCTGAACCCCTCAGGGAAAGATTTCGTCACCATCCAACGACCAATTAAAATCCCTGCTCACCGACCCGCCCACCGATTGTACACGACCTTGCCTGCTATAAATACTTGTAAAACGTATCTTAATTCACTTTACTGTATACTCTCATAGATGACTACCTGTGCGCTGTCGACACGTTAGAGGAATAAACCTAAGACAACTGAAATCTTTATATGTCCTTAGGAACCTATTACACCAGCTACATGCTGACGAGAAAAAGATAGTAAGAAGAATTGAGAACATTCTATGTAAATTAAATGCCGTTGAAACAGCTATAGTATTCAATGCTACTGCCCTCAGAGAAGGCCTAATAATAATAATAATAATAATAATAATAATAATAATAATAATAATAATAATAATAATAATATAAAGACGAAGAACTGAAAGAAATAAAAACTCTGACATAATTAGCAGACTAAATACTTTCGTAATAATATATATTTTTAAAAAGAATTGAAGTACCTACTGAGATAAATTCCTACTTCCAAACACACCGAGGAAGAATGACACGACATCCTTGCTACAGGATGCACCCAGGTCAATCCTCTGTGTCTGTATCTTCGAAGGAGAAAAAGCAGAGGAGGATCCGAGAGGAAAGAGAGAAATTCCAGGGACCGTCGGCAGATTCGGAAGGATTCCGAAAGTGGACGGGAAGAGAAAGGCTGCACTGGAATCCTCGCATCTTCCAGTAGTCAAACGTTTCCAGGTTTTTGGAATTGCTGACGATTTCGCTGGTATTATTATTATTATTATTATTATTATTATTATTATTATTATTCATGAGTTGAACCCTATTCATATCTAACAAGCCCACAGGGGCCACTGGCTTGTAGTATTGTAAGCGCGGGATAATACACGTGGTTGATCTATATTATATATATATATATATATATATATATATATATATATATATATATCTATATATATATATATATATATATATATATATATATATATATATATATGTATGTATATATAAAACTTCAAATAAGGGGTGTGTATGTTTTAACACAAGCGTTATGTTTGTACACAAACACATACAAACATGCACACGCACACACACATACACATACATACATACATATATATATATATATATATATATATATATATATATATATATATATATATATATATATATATATATATATATATACACATATATATATATCGCCCTTGTGTTTGTCCATGCTAGTGAGTTTGAGATAGGTGTCCGAGTATGTGTGTAACTGACATGCCACTGTAAAAGTGAAGTGTCGAGTACATATGCAAATAACTACATGCAATATAGTTTAACGACGCATAACCTCTCCAACGAGCACTTTGGAGCTGTAATTATCGCTTCATCAGGCGACTTATCTTGACTCATAATCCTTCACTAGACTCATGGGTCCTGTGAAACAAAATTGCCCTCATAGCAAGAATATCCAGAGGGGGACTTTTGTTGTTGTATCCAACACTGCTCGGGCGTGAAGGATACTTCGACTCTCCTTCTTCTTACCCACCGTTATCCCTACACTAAGGGGTCGGTTGCCTGATGCGCCTTTCCTTACAATATCAGGCATGGTTTATTATTTGGTAAAGGAGTTTTTACGACCGCATGCCCTTGTTGTCATCAATCAGTTATTGGCGGTGGACTTCGCCTTTTGAATAAAAAGCCCACCTGAATGGCAGCAGTTTTCACAGTTACTGGCGGTGGCCCTAGCCTTTGACTAAAAAAAAAAAAAAGTAAGACTGCAGGACAGCAGCTGTCCTTTTAGTCGCGTTTTACGACATGCAGGACCTACGGTGGTAGTATTCTTACACCCCTACCACAGGGTGGGTGAAGGATACTATAGCAGATTCACATCAACCATGCATTTGATGCCTAGACCCGTCCCTGACGACTCTAATGATCTGCTGTTGATAAGCCAGTCCCGGGGCCCACCCACTGTCGAACCTCTCATTTTCGGAGGCTCCTTTCTTCCTCCCACCACTGGACTGTGGAATCAAAGGTCTCCCTGAGGATGAGGTGCAATTCTAGGGCTGAGAACTAGAAGGGCCAATGTCAAAAAACCATGTTTTCCGAAAAACACATTTAAAATATTGCTTCCTTTATTAAAATTCAGGTAAGTACAGCAAACGGAAGCTGTTTTTTTGGGGTGATTGTTTAATTTATAACATTGGCCATTATAGCACTGAAACATAGATAAATTTCTAGTTTAGTGACGGTCTTAACTACAATCAGCCATTTTTTAACATTGGCCCTTTTAGTTCTCAGCCCTAGAATTGGAGCTTTAGTATTTCAAGCCACGATGCAATACATTACTGCCCTACAGCAATACTCCTCCGGTTTTATAATTTACCTTTATTTTTAATCGATTTATTTATCAGTTTGATGATTTATTTTGTTTTTGATCTCTTCTTTCTGTATTTCCTAGTTTCTTCTTTTAAATGAACACCGTATTCTTTGGAAGGTTGAATTGCAAGTCAGTCGCCCCTGTGGGCTTGTTCCAAATGCACAGGTTTCGTGTTCTTAATAATAATAATAATAATAATAATAATAATAATAATAATAATAATAATAATAATAATAATAATAATAATAATAATAATAATAATAATAATAATATAGCTGTTTCAACGGCATTTAATTTATATAGAATCTTCTCAATTCTTCTTATTATCTTTTTCTCAAATGTCCTAAAAATTACTGCTGTCCTTGAATTTTATTAATAAGGAATAAACTTAGAGGTCTAAAAACTACGGATGTTCTGGAATTTTTATGACAAGGGATAAACTTAAAAATGCCCCAAAAATCAGGGCGATCTTACAATTTTCATAACAAGGAATATCTAGTGTCCTAAAAACTACGACTGTCCTAGAATTTTTATACAATGGATAACCTTAAAGGTGTCCCAAAAATCAAGGTGGTCCTACAGATTTTATAACAAGAAATAACTAGTGTCCTAAAAACTACGACTGTCTTATAATTTTTATAGCAAGGGATAAACTTAAAGTGTCCTAAAAATCAAAGCGGTCCTACAGTTTTTATAAGAAGGAATAGCTAGTGTCCTAAAAACTACGACTGTCCTAGAATTTTTAAAACAAGGGATACACTTAAAGTGTCCTAAAATTCAAGGCGATCTTACAATTTTCATAACAAGGAATATCTAATGTTCTAAAAACTACGAATGTCCTAGGATTTTTATAATAAGAATATCTAGTTTCCTAAAAACTACGACTGTCCTAGAATTTCTATAACATGGGATAAACTTAAAGTGTCCTAAAAATCAAGGCGGGGACAAATATCACTACCGCCCTAGAACGTTGCTGAACAAATTCATGATATTTCTAACGATAAAACAAAACCGAATTCCCCGAATAATTCCTTTGCAAAATATGAAAGTAATACATTGTTGCAACCGCGAAAAATACTTTTACACTACAACAAAGAATTTTCATATAAATATAGATCACGTTGGGAGCTCAGCCTCTCTATTATTCGTTACGCGCGTTTGCAAAATTTCAACTGTTCAAATATTTCACGCTTTTAGACTTTATACATAAAGGTCATAGGAAGCTCATAAAGTATTACGAGTTTTCCCTCTCTGCCTCTATACAGTGAAAAGGTAACTCATTCTGTACAAAATATTTTACACTGTGTTTACCCTTTTAAATCAAAGGCAAAAATACTTTATATCATCTATATGACATTATACCTTATTATTATTATTATTATTATTATTATTATTATTATTATTATTATTATTATTATTATTATTATTATTATTATTATTGTTGTGAAGAAAGAAACCAAACGAGGTTCCTGAGTATAACATGTTTGCTTATTTACTTAATAAGTGTTTACATAGAATATTAAGTCAATACTATGTAAATACTTACAAGTAAACAAGTTACACTCGGTAAAATTATGGATTTCTTTTTCCATCCTCAGAAGAAAACTGTAAGAGGATTCAGTTCAGTTGATTATTTTTTTTTCTTTTTGTCAATCACAGTCCTCCAATTCGACTGGGTGGTATTTATAGTGTGGGGTTCCGGGTTGCATGCTGCATCCTTAGGAGTCCATCACTCTTCTTACTATGTGCGCCGTTTGTAGGATCACACTCTTCTGCATGAGTCCTGGAGCTACTTCAGCCTCTAGTTTTTCCAGATTCCTTTTCAGGGACTTTGGGATCGTGCCTAGTGTTCTATGATTATGGGTACAATTTCCACTGGCATATACCATATCCTTCTTATTTCTATTTTCAGATCTTGATACTTATCCATTTTTGCCCTTTCTTTCTCTTCAACTCGGGTGTCCCATGATATTGCGACATCAATGAGTGGTACTTTCTTCTTGACTTTGTCAATCAACGTCACGTCTGGTCTATTTGCACGTATCACCCTATCTGTTCTGATACCATAGTCCCAGAGGATCTTTGCCTAATCGTTTTCTATCACTCCCTCAGGTTGGTGCTCGTGCCACTTATTACTGCAAGGTAGCTGATGTTTCTTGCACAGGCTCCAGTGGAGGGATTTTGCCACTGAATCATGCCTCTTTTTGTACTGGTTCTGTGCAAGTGTCGGACATTCGCTTGCTATTTGGTTTATGGTCTCATTTTTCGTATTGCACTTCCTACATATGGGAGAGATGTTATTTCCATCTATCATCTTTGAACATACCTAGGTTTTTAGGGCCTGATCTTGTGCCGCTGTTATCATACGTTCTGTTTCATTCTTGAGCTCTCCCCTCAGTAGCCATTGCCATGTGTCATCGCTGGCTAGTTCTTTAGTCTGTCTCAGGTATTATTATTATTATTATTTTTTTTGTTAAAAATAACTGCTGCTTCAGCACTATTAATCTATAAAGAGTCTTCTCTATCTTTCTGATGACGGCTTTCTCGTTGTTGCTTAGACTGGCGAGCAACGCACCAAAGGGCATGGTCAAATTCGGTTGAGTCATTTGATTTATTATTGCTTATACAATTCTCTCTCTCTCTCTCTCTCTCTCTCTCTCTCTCTCTCTAACGCGACGTTTCCTCCTGATCGACAGGACATTATCAAGCGATAACTGCTGAGGGACTGAATTCCAGTGGTTGTTTGTTGTTTTTGATTTAGCTGACCTTGTGTCAGCACGGGCTCTTGCTCACAGAGCAGCCCGTTATTCCAGTGGCGAGTCCTTCTCCTTTTATCGTGGTGTTGCGAGCTCTCCAGTACGGTCAGAGCACTTCTCCGGTAGGTCGAGTTTTTATTGGTTCCCGGGAAGGTGACTCATACGGCGGGCGTTGACTAGTCTTGCAGACCTTCTCAGGTAGGGGTATCACCGGGAGCCTCTTGATTGGCTTCTACCTGCGTGACGTCACCCCTGGTATTGTTCTCATGTCCGGTGTTCGTTCCATGCGCGCTGGTACTTTCGTTAGGGGAGAGGGGTGTGGTCCTCCTCACACACGTCGGTATCAGGAACGCTTCTTGGGTGGTATTGAGGGGAGGCTTTTCTTCGAGGATGAGCAGCGCTTCTAGGAGACGCAGACGTCGTGGGTCAGGGTGCTCTCCCGAGGATCTTAGTATTCCTGACGATGTCGTCTCTCGTGATGTTTCTGCGGTGTACTGCAAGGGCGTGCTGCCTAATGGCGCCCTCCTGGGCGTGGCAGGAAATCCTTTTTGACAGGCGCATCGTCGTCATGCCGATTGTAAATCTCCCAGGGCATCCTTGGGCGGGGCATACGTATCGGTAGACGACGTTGGACTGCTTCAGGGGGTCTCCTGCCGGTGGGGAGGGGTTGTTCTTCATCAGGAGGTCTTTCGTACGCCGATTCTTGTAGTAAATAATGAGGGACACTCTCTTTCCTTCCATGGCCATGGGGCGGACGTGTTCCTCTATTATTTTCTTCATGGCTGCTTCTTCTTCCTTGTATTGGTGGTGCATGAAGGCTTTATAGAAAAGTTTGATATCCTCCGGGGGCGGAATGTTCCTTCTCTCTTCCTCCGTCATGTACCACTTGTCAAGGGCGGCTCGAGTTTCTCGTTTACGAGTTTGTTCGAATACCCATTGTTAATTAGCATCTGGGATGCTCGGTCGAGTTCGAGGTGTGTGTCCTGCCACGTCGAACAGTGCGAGAGGGCCCTCCTGACGAAGGCCCTGACGGTGGTGGTCTTGAACCGCGCAGGACACTCGCTATCACCATTCAGACAAAGTCCCGAGGTTCGTAGCTTTGGTGTAAACGGTCGTCGCCAACTTCTGATTCGTCTTCGTGACAAGGACGTCGAGGAAGGGGGAGCCGATCGTTGCTGCTGTACTCGACAGTGAAGTTGAGTGCGCTGTTCTGCAGGAACTGCTGCCGAAGGGCTTCTACCTCATCCTCGCAGTCGGCTTGCACGAAGATGTCATCGATGTAGCGTGCGTATGTGCGGGGACATCTGTGTTGCGAGAAGACCCTTTCTTCACTTCTCCCATGTAGAAGTTAGCGAAGAGGACTCCTAAGGGGGACCCCATCGCTACGCCGTCCTTCTGGCGGTACATCTGTCCTCGGTGGGTGGTGAAAGGGGCTCTCTTCGTACAGATATCCAGCAGGGTTCTTAAGGAGTCTTCTGGGATGTTAGGGGGTCTCATATCGGGATTCCTATATACCCGCTCCATGATGATCCCCTATCGTCTCGTCGACTGGGACGTTGGTGAATAGGGACTCAACGTCTAAGGACGCCATGGTTCCCGCACCGGGGGAGTCGCGGATCTTCTCCAAAAATTCCACCGATGAGGTGAGCAGTACCTGGAGGGGATATAGGGGGTCAGAATTTTATTAAGGCGTTTGGCCAGAGGCGTTAAGTACGGGGCGGGAGGTTGTTTTGGCTGATGATCGGATCGTATTAGGGGGTTTGACCTTCCTTGTGGGTCTTCACGTTCCCGTAAAGGTAGCCGAGGCTGTAGTCACCTTGGATGGGCGGGAGGTGTGTGGCATTCGTAGCGGCATTCACGGCTGCGATGACCCGGTTGGCGTCGCGTTTGATGTCTTCCGTAGGGTTCTTCGTAAGTCTCTCGAACTTAGAGACATCAGACAAGATGGCGTCGAGTTTCTCGAAGTATTCCGAGGTGCTGATGAGCACGAAACGCGGCTGTCTTGTCTGCACGCCTTACGGTGATGTCTTCTTTCTTCTTCAGATCTGCGGCTGCCTCCTTCATCTCTTTGGTGTAGATACCGCTCGAGTATGACCCCCTGTCCGTAAGGGCCTCTGCTAGCAGAAGAGGTTGAAGGGCGTCCGTCGTTGTTAGGATCTTCTTTGCTTCCAACTGCTGAATCGAGTCGAGGAGCATCTCAATCTCCAGGCGTTTCTCGTGTTTCTTCGGTTTTGACATGAAGTGGCAGTTTAGTCCGAGGTTTAATATGTCATTTTGTTCAGGGGTGGGCTGGTATGGAGTGAGGTTAATATACCTCTGTGTCTTTTCTTGAATGCGTAGCTTACCGCCGTTGAGGGCGACAAGCTTGCGGGTTACGCCCCTAACCCGGTTACGCATGTCTTCTTCGCTTAGGTAGGCAAGGCGCGCGTTAATGTCCTCGTAGTGGGAGGCTCGCGCCTCCGCTCGGGTCGTCTGGTTGGTGGTGGTGGTCACTTGCAGGGGTGTCGTGTCTGGTATTGTCATCAGGATCAGGGCGGACAGCTTCAGCACGTATTTCCGCCCATTCTTCTCGCAGGCGGTGATGTTCCTCCTTCAAGGGTCTTCATATCGGCAGTCTTCTCCCGTAGTTGCCGCTGTAGGAGGGACGTTCTGAAGTCCCTGGTCCTTTCTTCATTTCTTGCTGTGGGGTCGTGCAGCCTGATGTTTGTATATTTCGGAAGGAGACCCTCTCGTAGACATGTTTTGTTAAAAATAACTGCTGCTTCAGCACTATTAATCTTATAAAGAGTCTTCTCTATCTTTCTGATGACGGCATGAGCAAGAGCCCGTGCTGGCACAAGGCCAGCTTAATCTTAAACAACAACAACACTGGAATTCAGTCCCCTCAGCAGTTATCGCTTGATAATGTCCTGTCGATCAGGAGGAAACGTCGCGTTAGAGAGAGAGAGAGAGAGAGAGAGAGAGAGAATTGTATAAGCAATAATAAATCAAATGACTCAACCGAATTTGACCATGCCCTTTGGTGCGTTGCTCGCCAAGTCTAAGCAACAACGAGAAAGCCCGTCATCAGAAAGATAGAGAAGACTCTTTATAAGATTAATAGTGCTGAAGCAGCAGTTATTTTTAACAAAACATGTCTACGAGAGGGTCTCCTTCCGAAATATTATTATTATTATTATTATTATTATTATTATTATTATTATTATTATTATTATTATTATTATTATAATTGTTGTTGTTGTTGCTGCTGCTGTTGTTCTTGTTGTTATGGCATTTGAGCCCGTTAGTGTAAGTACCGTTTCTTTTAATAATAACTAATAATAATAATAATAATCAAGAATAATAATAATAATAATGAACTCATTTATTATTATTATTATTATTATTATTGATTATTATTATTATTATTATTTTTATTATTTATTATTATTTACGGACATGTTACCAATTGAAACGAATCTTGCCATAACGCCGTAAAAAAAAAAAAAAAAAAAACAGAAGTGAACCCAGGATGGGTTTCCCGTAGCCCCAGGGGATCACTGGAGACAGGAAGCCAATAGCGCCCAGATAGAGTCAAATATTTTCGTTCCGCTATTGGGGAAAACGTCAATTCGATCAGAGTCTCCGAGTCGCCTTTTTTTTTCCCGCGATCAAAAAGATTATAAGTGAGAACCTAAATCGTGATGTAGGTTGATGTATATGTATGTGTGTATGTATGTATATGTATACGTTTGTATATATACATATATGTCTATATATATACCAGGAGTTCCGAAATTAGAGGGGCCCCCCTCTCCACAGAACAAATGGAAAGTTATGAAGTTTTCTGCTATAGCCTATCTCCAAGTACATAATCTTAAGTTTCTATTAAGCTATTTTTCATTTTACATTTCTTGTATTTTCAGACTGAGTGGCGGAGTTAGATACAGCCATGGCTTACGACTCGGAGGATATCAGATGGATTGACCGAATCCGGGCTATAACCTTCAGAGAGGCCAGGGATGCTGGCGCATCCCTTATTTCATGTTCCTGGATAGCTAAATACATTAAAAGAGATGAATCCTTTGTTAAAAGAAACTGGAACAAATATCCATATGACTATCATCGCAGAAAGAGTGAGAATCTTGGAAGGCCTGAAGTCCTTTCTCAGGAATCAAAAGGTATCATAGCTAAGGCAGTGGGTAGACCAAGAAAGTCTTTACCTAAATTGGCGCTTGAACTAGAAATAAAAAGGGGAAAGAAGAGAAGTTATAGTGCTATATATCATGAGTTGAAAAAATCTGGTATCAAGCCATTTCATGTTATCATCAAGCCCAACATCACTCAGCAACAGAGAGAAGACCGTGCATGGTTTTGTGGCTCATTTCTTAAAGATTGGGATGAAGCTGACTCTCTCCATGCTGCCGCATTAGATGAATTCTTCATTTAAACAGTCAGGAAGCCAAATCATGAAAATGACATCATTTGGGCTGCAAAGTTGGATGATATCAGTGATGCCGTGCGTTATCGCCAAGTTGTGAAATTTCCTGAATGTTTGGAAATTTTTCTCTGTTTCACACCCAAACGGTTAGAGGATCATCAAAGAAAAAGGACAGTCATGGAATGGCGAATACTTCAGAAAAACTGTGCTTACTGGTGGAGTATTTCCTTTCCTCAAAGATCCAAAAATTGTGTTATCTGTTGAAGAAGTCACATTTTTGCATGGTAAGGCTTTCAAGGCTCTTCAGACGCAGGAGCTGCTTCGAAACAATGGTATCGATTTCTTTTCGTCAAGTGAATTTCCAGGTAGCTTCCTTGACCTTAATGTGTGTGAAAACATTGGTAGTATCTTAAAAGATCGTGTTGAAGCGTGCACAGTAAACTATGATGGTATACCAAGCCTCAACGACCTGCGAAGAGAGGTGACCGAAGTGCTCAGGGAAATGGAGTTTGAGTCTCAGCTTTTTTGCGATTTGCTGAAATCATACCCCTCAAGAATGCAGGCTGTGGTACAGGCAGATAGAGGCCACACAAAATATCAAATACTCAGAGAGAAACTTAAATTGATACCTGTTCTGAATTACTTTGGTTTTTGTCCATATCAATTTTAGTTTATGCTGTGGAGGGGGGGGGGTCTCCAATTTCGAAACATCCTGTATACATACATACACGCGCACACACACGCACACACACATACACACACACACACACACATATATATATATAAGTATTTAGAAATATCGATGATGTAATATTTATATATAAACCCTACCCTATATATAGATATATATATATATAATATATATATATATATATATATATATATATACATATATATATATATATACATATATATATATACATATACATATATTATAGATATATATATATATACATACATATATATATATATATATATATAATATATATATATATATATATATAATATGTGTGTATGTGTATAGATATGCGCGAATACATGATCCACACAATATCGCCCACCTAATCCAACCCTAGCTGAAACGGCAGCAGCTTCCGCGGAAGCGGAATAGACGGCAGAAGACCGTCGATTGTAGAAACACAGCTGGACGGTAAGAGATACTGACAGCTGTCATCAGGAATTCATTCCAGGGTCTCCCCGTGACAGCCTCCGTCGGCTAAACAGCAATCAGCATTCAGCACCGCGACGGAACCTTCAAAACCAATCCTAACTCTTGGGGGGAAAACAATCTCTCTCTCTCTCTCTCTCTCTCTCTCTCTCTCTCTCTCTAACCGTCCCCCCCCCCTCTCTCTCCACTGATTTGATACAGAGTGCCCTCTCTCTCTCTCTCTCTCTCTCTCTCTCTCTCTCTCGTAAAGAGTGAGGCAATACAAACGTAATATGCCTTGCTTTTTTATTTCGTTTACAGAGACTTAGTGTAAGACACT
>NC_061090.1:65989453-65999453 GCF_015104395.2 Macrobrachium nipponense | reverse complement strand
GATATATTGAGTTTACAACTGTTCTTATTAGACCAGGCTTCCTTTTACAAACTTTCAGCTATTTGCATAAAGTGCCACATTTTCATTTTACCGGTTAATCCTATATATTTGTAGTGCATTTAGAAAAGTACATAAAAAACGCAAAAACAAGTCTGAAATCACTGATATTTTAGATGTCATTAAGTAATCCCACTGGTCATTCCAATACATTCGTAATACACTTTAAAATATATAAATGAAAAATAAAGAAAAACAACCTTGATTTCCAGCCAACTTGCTGCACTGTGGACAACATACAACGGTAAACACCAGGTGTTTATATTTTTACAGCAAACACCCCTATCGGGAATTTCAAACATTGCCACTGGAAGGAACCTGACCATAAAAAAGAATAGCACACTCCGCAGCCACTTGTAAGGAGAATCTTCAGATAAAAGAACATTTCCTTCCCCTTTCCCATCCCAAATATCACTGGGGCTGATAGAGATGGCGTCGGCTGCAGCTTCTCGTAAAATTTTGTAGCGTTAGTAAATAAGAGAATATTGCTATGTTGGATATTCCAATGATACATACATACATACATACACACACACACACACACACACACACACACACATATATATATATATATATATATATATATATATATATATATATATATATATATATATATATATATATATATATATATATGTGTGTGTGTGTGTGTGTGTGTGTGTGTGTGTGTGTGTATGAAGAGAGAGAGAGAGAGAGAGGAAGAGGAGAGAGAGATTTTGTGCTTTCATTATGATATTGCATTTTACTGCCATAACTGATTCCACTGATTTTCTCACGACACAAAGTCAACCTCACATGTTGAACATACATTAACAAGAAAAACAAATTTATTTATCTATATATTCATTTTCTTTTTGCTCTCCCCAAGTGGCACTTGTAAGTCGTCCTTAACAGTTATGGCCACGTATTTCAGACCTCGGCTGGACCATCTGGGAACCCAAAAATCGGGCGTTTTGGAGGATACTCAAATTACTAAAACAACTGCCTCGCTCCAATTTATATTGAGGTGTTATTTCTGCTTCCATGTTTTTTTTTTTTTACTTTTATGCGGAGTGGAAGTGTCTTTTTGACCCGTGTGAAGTGTACGTATATATATATATATATATATATATATATATATATATATATATATATATATATATATATATATATATATATATATATATCTTAGTCAACATGACCACTTCTCCTTCCGCACCACACCCCTCCTTAAGCCCCCAACCCACCATCGCCCCTAGGGCTTTCCCACCCCACCTTTAAAAAAAAGAAAAAAAAAGAAAAGAAAAAAAAAACTCATCTCCCCAGTGATGTACTTTTTCTCCCCCAATTTCTACGCACTTTCGGCTGTTGGCAGACTATTGAGCCGTCGACAAAGGTCCTCATTACTCAAGAAAATAAGGTTCCAGACTCCGTGGCCAGACGTAGGAGGAATTGGCTGATAATAATATATTGTACGAGGGAAATGATTTACTCAAAATGTCGAATGGATGGTCCGTAATGCAAGGTAAGAAGTTGGAGGAATGTTAATTCGTTTAAGGTAATGTGTGATATATATATATATATATATATATATCATATATATATATATATGTATATATATATATATATATATGATATATATTATATATAATATATTATATAGATAGATCATATATACCTATATATATATATATATATATATATATATATATATACTATATATATATATAAATATATATATACAGGGTCAGGCAAAATGATCTTGTGAATCGTTTAAAAAGAAAACTATTATTCAGTCAGTGATGCGAGAATGGATAACCCTCGTCCGATGAAGAACAAAACAAACCAATAAGATCAAAAGAGCAAACGTGAAACTGCAAATTATAATTCACTTTACATGATATTTGCCGCCAGAGAAGCGAAAAATCGTTTAACAATACTGGTGAGTCGCCAACACAAAATGATAAAAGGAAAGCTCTGAAAATCTGAAATTGAATTATCTGAAACTCAGATATGTCTGGAAACCTTTCCAATACTGAATGTAATATATATATGACACATTCGTATTTACCTGTTTATATTTTTTTAATAGACCGCAATAAATTTTCCTTGTCTTGAAATATGAAATTGTCATAATAGCTGTTCTTAGCTAAATATACTAGTTAAAGATCCATTTCCATGACATCTCTCTCTCTCTCTCTCTCCTCTCTCTCTCTCTCTCTCCTCTCTCGTTTTGTTTACCAGGCTACCAGACTCCGTTCAGTAGCTTAGATTATTCTCTCCTCTCTCCTACTCTTTTCTCCTCTCGTTTTTGATTTACCAGGCTTACCAGTGACTCCGTTCAGTTATCTCCTCTCCTCTCTCTCTATCGTCGCTCTCTCATCCTCTTCTCCTCTCTCGTTTTGTTTACCAGGCTACCAGTGACTCCGTTCAGTATCTTAGATTATTTCTCTCTCTCTCTCTCTCTCTCTCTCTCTCATCTTGTTTACCAGGCTACCTGTTACTCCAGTCAGTATCTTAGACTAATGCTCACAATCGAAGATATCTTTATTTTTTTTTTCAGAGGATATGCAGTTGACAGTCTTTTCAAGAATAAAGTAAAAACAAGGTAGAAAGAGAGTCAGACAGACAGACAAACAAAGACGCTTCACAAACAGGAAGGAACTTCATTCAAATATCAAAGCATCCGCCACGGGAGAGAAATGAAGTGGGCTATAAATTGTCGAAGAACTCTCATTCACAAGACGTCTGGAATGGTTTTCCCCTACATATTGGTATGGAAATGAAGGGGCTCCAGATTCCAGCGGAATGAACTGTAGGGGGTGGGGGGAGGTGAAGGATGTTCTACCCATTTTCTGAATGGAGCCCTTTGTGAATGTAATATGTTATGTTATAGAAGTATTACTACGGTAATCTACATGTTTTCAACACGTTGATTGTGTGTGTGTGTGAGTGTGTATGTGTGTGTGTGTTTTTACTTGTGGATAAGATTTTGAATTGGTCCATATTGCTTTTAAAAGTATTTTAAAATATCGGTTAATTATTAACAGATACAGATACGTTTTTAATTGTGTAATAATTGTCAATGTCTTCAGTTTGGTGGCCTCTTCCCGAACTTACAATTTAATTTTAGACGAAATAAACAATTCTGTCTTAGACGTCCACGTAACCAAAACTTTCAGTCGGCTGTTTAGAGGATGAATACTTAATTACAATATAAGAATTATTTAAAACGTTCCAGGCTCTCATTTTCAGTTTCTTAAATATCATAATATTACTATTGAAGTTGTGCAAAGAATTTTAACTCTAGAAAGACGAAAGATTCATTGTCTTCGATAGTAACATAATTCTTCCCAGATTTTTTCTTCAGGAATAAAGAATTACAATCCAATATCATTTGTATTTAATCTGAGACTATGACTTCGTGTGTGTGTGTGTGTGTGTGTGTGTGTGTGTGTGATAGAGTTTTTCTTTTTTTGCCTTAATGAGAGAGTAAATAGATAACAATTCTGTTCCTGGCATCATTTGCGTCAAAAATCGTGGTAACGATATTTTGAAAAATTTTTACCTTACGATTAAGTAAAGTAAATACTGCTTAATTATTGGATGATACCAACAGGAGATTTCCAGAGTATGTAAACATGATTATTAGAATTAATAAAATTTCAATCATACTGGGCGCATGTAAACAACTACAACCATTTTCATGAATACTTTTCCAGCATTTATCAAAATAAATAAAATTGTAATTCCACGACACAAATTTTCATTTTGCTTTCATATTCCTGATTCCTCCTCGTTTCTATTCCGAATTTTTCCTTGTCAGCTAAAAGGATAAGAATAAGGTTTCATCTTCTTTAATATCATCATCATCATCATCATCATCACCATTATATTTTTGGCGGCCTCGTAATTTCCTGATAAATTAGATACGTCTTGACAGCTTATCCAATTTGCATCACGAATTATCCTCACTCCAAGACATTGCCCTTTTTCATTCAAAGACTCTCACAACCACGCAACATATAAATATAATATATATATATATATATATATATATATATATATATATATATATATATATATATATATATATATATATATCTACTCAACACATGGACACATGTTTTGTAGACATCATAATTTTTTCTACTCACATGCTGCGTAGGCTCAAATTCTTTAATGGCTTGTGTGGGTGAGTCGGTAGCGACCCCGCCTTTCGCTTCAGAGACCTGAGACCTGGGTTCAATCCCAAAGTGAGTCAGAAATTTGTATATATATATCTATATACATATATATACATATCATATATATATATATATATATTTATATATATATATATATATATATATATATATATATATATATATATATATATATATATTACCCAGGTTCCAATCTGGGTAAACTTAAAAGGTTTTGGTAGCAATGAACTGGAGCAGCAAGCTGGAATAACCTATGTTTTCCTCTCTCTCTCTCTCTCTCTCTCTCTCTCTCTCTCTCTCTCTCTCTCTCTCTCTACATTACCTAAGGCCATTAATTCAGACTCGTGAACTACAAAAATACATTTATTTAAGAGCAAAGCATTAACTAAATAACTCAGGTTCTTAACAAAAAGATTAAATGAAAGATTGACCAACATTTTAGTTATAAAACTGGGCATAGTCATAGTCTAGTACACCACGAAACATTGGTTAAGTTCCCATATCAATTCCCTTGTCTCAGAATCGCCTATAAAAAGACAAGAGAACACATCGATAAGCAAAGATTAAAAGCAAATTAAAAAGTCAAATGAAAAAGAACATCTTTGAAACAGTATTCAAAATACAGCCAAACCACACTTTTGGCTAAAGAATAAGTATGCTATACTATTGCAGAGGCCATCTTGGCCCTTCACCAACTCTGTAGTGATCTCCCATCTTCGTTACCTTACTTTTTCATTATGTAGGGAAGAAGCTCGCACACATGCATGAACTCACACACATTGTTCATGCCCAAGAAACCGTCCCAAACCAGATTCATAAGGCACCTCTGTATCCACCCGTGCATAAAGACAAGACGTGGCACTGCTCTGCATAGGCAGCAACTTCAACATCGCGCCACCCGAGTAAGGTACATCAGCCTTTCCGAAGCTTGTCACTTCGGGCCACACTGTTTCCAAGGAGAAGCTAAACTGATGACCCCTACTTTCTAGGAATGTCACAGCACATCACTATACAACAGTGTCTTAAGGGCCCCATAGACGTTACGATCGCCGGATCCGGTTATCTGAATCGGAAGTAAATCTCACTGTCTATGGGGTTATCGTCCGACCAAAAGTTGGCGGAGTCCGTCGGCCTCTCCGACCAACTCGCAACCTGCCGTTGCCAGGTTTGTGGCATCCGATTTAGTTCAGATGGCTGGAAGCCTCCACGTCTATGGCGTGATCTGAACGAGACGCTGAAGCGGCAACATGGCAGCTGTGTCCGGGAGGAGTTTATTGAATATCGTAGGAAAGCGAAAGTTGACTTATGGTAAATTACAGAAGAATTATATATATCATACATCATATATATATATATATATATATATATATATATATATATATATATATATATATATATATGTGTGTGTGTGTGTGTGTGTGTGTGTGTGTGTGTGTGTGTGTGTATTGCATCTTGCGTAGTCTAGTGGTATAGACGGTGGTTTAGTTTAGTATACAGTAGGATCCGTTAATGCAGAATAGGCACTTAAACCTACGGTTCTGTAGCCAGGCAAGTGTACAATTTTCACCTCTTGCACACAAAATTTTTTGTTTATTTATGGAACACTGAAATATTATTGAATATATTGTCATAGACTTTTATCTTACTTTATGTATGGAAAATAACAATGTGATTTAAACAATAGTACTATGCGCACACACACCAAGTCTATATATATAATATATATATATATATATATATAATATATATAGGATATATGCATCATATATATATATCATATATATATATATCATGCATATATATATATATATATATATATATATATATATATATATATATATATATATACACTTATGTGTGTGAGTATATTATGTATTTACGTATTGTGTTCGTATGCTACGTCTGTATGTATTAGTACTTCTGTTTAAATTACATTATTTGTCGCACAAAAAATATGTTTCTGACAATACTTTCAATAATATTTAAACTCTCCTTGTGTAAATAAAGAATTTTGTGTAGAAAAGATCTGAAAATTGTATTCTTACTTGGTTACAGAACCGTAGGTTTAAGGGGCTATTCTGCTTTAACGGATCTGTAGACCAACTGTACCTACCAGGCTGTATACCACTAGGCTATGAAAGATGCTGTGTATGGAGCATAGTTACTGTTTACCTTTGTAAACTCGTGTTGCATAACTTGAATAATTGCTTTACATGTCTCTGGGATTATTATGCTCCAAGGAACGACTTGTAGCGTGTAAGCGAAGTGTGCCCAACAACCTCTCGTACAATCATTTTAGTTGTATGTGTTTTTTTGTTTTTTTTTTATTATATGTAATAATTCCATGTCGGTCTGCTCCTCCAGGTAATCGAATCAGTCACCAGGGTAAAATTTCAATTAATTGAATAAACAATTGTGAGATAATTCATTTCATTTCTTCAACCAAAGTTCAATTCAGGCTCTCCTTTTTCTCTGTGGGTTTCTAGTTTCAGCTGCAAGAGCGGTCTATAGCGTCATTACTGAGCGGAGCGGCCATGTCCTCTCTCTACCAGGTTCGGCAAACTGAAGTGAATCTGAACGTCAATGGACAACACAGATGCCGGAGGCAGAACGGAACCTGATCCGCCGGTCGTAACGTCTATGGGACCTTTTACATATATTGTCTTATTCATATTCCCTGTTGTAGATGCTCGACCACCAAAACAAGCTAGCACCTGCCTTGCCATAGCTCATACAAAACAGCTTATACATATAAAAAAACACATTGGCCGGCTCAAAAAACACCATGATAATATAAATATAACTGCACGTCTTTGGCAGTACAATGTCTATCATATAAAATAAATTTGAATAGCCTGCATTTGGGCTATAATAACAGTTGACTGTAGAGTCATTTCCTCATTTTGAATTTTCTTCGCTCCCGTGTGTGTATGCTCTGCAGCTGCACAGACTCGTGAAACAGGCTGTAGAAAGGCAAAACGTCTCCCAGTGGAAGGCAACTGACGACTTCCTAAGTCCAAAAGCGCCGTAAAACCTCGTAGACTCGTAGATTCTCTCGCATGTCGGCAACATACATCTCAGTAGAAGTTGAAGGACGTCTTGCTGGCGTAGGGGAACGACGTATATGGTGTTTCAGTATGTCAGCCATGTCATCGGTCAATTAAAGAAGAATTAACCCTAAACATACATCTGTCAAATAATGACCTCAAAAATTCTAAGAAATACTAACTGTGCGTTTTCCAATTAACACCACCAATATAACCACTGAACTAATTTCTAACTAAAACTTGTGAAGTAACTTCATAAGATCGCTAAATCATAAACCACTATTAATGATATATATAAAAGACCAACTATAACCCCGTAAGGAAAATATGAAATTCTCCAATAATATAAAAAAAAGACTCGCAAACCCTATACATAAATTAGCACAAACCACCCCAAACTGGCAAAATGAGAAACCACAAAAACTCTACGGACTAATGTCATCACATTTTAAACTCGCCACCACTCTCAAGTATAAAAAGAAAAATGAGCCCTCCCAAAAAAGAGTAACAAACACCCTTCCATCTAACTCACATACCCCAACAAATTATATCTCCTGTCTAAAATAGAAATGCTATTTAGAGCTTAACTCCAATTACGACAAATCTCATAGGAAAAGAAAAAAAATAATAGTAAAAATAATAAGTGAACTTTCCCCATTACAAAGCACACATAAGAGAGGGAAAACATATATATAATCCCACATTTTCCACAAAAATGCAGTATGTTCCGTTGCGGAATCTGCTACCGCAACAACCTCCTTACATAGTACATCTTTGTGGAATGCCAAAATCAACATCTCCGAAAATAGTGCAAATCTCTGAGTAATCAACTCCAAAGGAAAAAATCGGCAACCGGACTCATCACAGCATTATCAGCAAAAATCCACCTGTGAACACCTCAGGTGCTTCGAACCGCACTATAGATTTGTCTAGTCAGACTTGCAACACCAGAAACCATTATTCTCCAAATATTTTATACTAACACCATATAACCACACTTCACAAAATTATCTGCAGGATATCACCAAAGGTGCCCAAAAATTCTCTTAAAAGACATTACTCCCCCATGATACTAACCCAAGTATATAAAACCACAATTCAACAATTATATACCACCAAAATAACCACTGGTGAATATAAAAATACGACACCTCCATAAAACTACAGTGCAGTAGTGTCACTCGCCCCCATTAGCCACAACACCAAAAGGAACCACAAAGGAACCAAAAGCACAGAAATGTAGCTCCAAAAATCATAACCACAAAAAATCCACCACCAAAGATTAATGCCACCCACATAGCACCATATTAATAATAATACCACTCCGGCAATAAAAATATTCCCCTCCATTTCACTAATAACCACATATCACCATATTCCCCTCTATTTCACCAATAACCACATGTGGAATAAAAACCAAGTATCCAAAAAATCGTTATCTCTCCAAGCAGGGTAATCAAAAAAGAAACTCCGTCCCCAAAAAATGTACTCAAAGCATCTAGCTGATACACTTGAAAATATTGCCACAGATCTTCTCTCATAAAGGTTTCCATTTGCACTAAAATGACTGCAAAAATAATTGAATCCAAAACAGCGAACTAAAACATAGCTCTTACCACCATAGGCCTAAACTCTGGAGCACCTCCAACAAAACAAAATATCACATGGCCAAAATATTATAACCCCAATTCTCCTGTAAAATAACCTCGAAAAGCATCTCTAAGGAGCTCAATGTTACTGTCCAAAACTGTAAACTCTCGGTTTACCATAACTGCTGAGAAGGGCAAAAACTTGGCAAAAAATTGCCGAGGAATTCTAGAAAAAATCATCAGTGTGCCATAACTCATTACAACAAAACCACAAATCCAAAGTGTCTAAGCAAAGGCTGCCCCATATTGACTCGGCACAGGCCACCAGAAACTTAATCAAGTTCCCTACCTCTGGCAAAGTTGCCACAAACACAACCAGAGTATTGTGCAAGAGGCCAACAATTTCCGGAACACAAATATCCAGAAAAAAAATGTAGTGCCATTATGTAAACATTCAAAAATGCACAAATTCTCCCCTAAATCTCTTGCAGCATAAAACGGCTGAAATTATAAACGCATTTCCGAACAATGATTCCATGTCATGAACTGAGATATCAAAAAAATCTACACAATCTGTTCTGGGAGAAAAATAAATTCAAATTCACCCATGATAAAAAAAAAACAAACTTATGTCAGCGATGGCTAACGTCCAAAAGGGGAAAAGAAAAACCAATGGCACTGTTGACTGTTTCTGTGACACCTGTAACATCTGTGACTCACGTAGACTTCAAGCAATTATCTACTGAACCCATGAAAAAAAGGAAAAACTAGGGCTATCACACACACAAAAAAAAAAAAACACCCGGGCAAAAGAAGACCGGTAGGTTTCCTCACTTCCCTCAATTTGACTCTTACCACAGTCTTTGAACAGGGCATTAACACAATATCCTCCGATAAAACGCCTATATATTTGTGGTTAGTACCTTCCCTTTCCACAAACATCACCACCCTTAGTTCTCAGTACACCAACCCCATTGTTAGCATCAGAAATAACACCAATATCAGTACTCGCCAGTATCACCAATATTACCAATATCACCACCCATAAATCATTGGCATATTCACCAAAATTATTACCACCGTGAACTCCAATATGCCGCATAGCATCCCCGCAAATATCTCC
>NC_061090.1:65981953-65984453 GCF_015104395.2 Macrobrachium nipponense | reverse complement strand
TCTTCAGAAGAAAACTGAAAGAGGTTTTTGTTTGTTTCAATATGATTATTATTGCAATCCAGAAAGCTCTGTGTAGAGACATATTTTTAACTATATTTGTACACAAAATTGTGGATTTTTTCCTCCTCAACTATGATTATTATTGCATAAGCTCTCTCTATACATTAATTTTTAAGTATTTTTTTTGTCATACAAAACTTTACATTCCTTATTCCATAAATAGGATTATTATTGCATAGGTTACGCATATAACTTACCTAATGAGCTAAGTTAATTTTCAAATGACATTCTGATGCATTTAGTGCTTACTCCACGTGACTAATTAGGAACGTTCTAATGGAGACGGACACCCTGATTAGTCCTAATTTTGATAAATGGGCGTCTGTGCGTAATTAGCTCTATGATAAATGACAGTCGACCACTCAGATTGGCAACAGCCACTTATCAGAATGAAATTCGATTGCTAATCTCAACAATTGTATTTCCAGAAATTTTGTGAAAGTAATAATATATATTTTTAAATAATCTATTTAAGTACGAACGAATAACTAGTATGATTCTGTCTCATAGATGCAAACAGAAACCCAATTAAGTAATACGTGTCTTTGGAGGCTTTGTCAATGAACTAAGTAAAAGTAATTCTTAAAGTATTACGCATATATACAACTTTGGTGAAAAACTAAGATAATTCAATCCCAAGCCACCAGTAAAAGTACTTTTCCTATAAACGGAAGTCTCAAATTTACCTCTATTTCTATGTCCCTGAACATTTAAAAATGTCAACATATTGGAGTTGCAATGGGAAATTCCCTTGGACCTGTATATGCAGATTGCTTCATGGGTTATTGCGAAAAGATTTGGATGTCAGAATGCACTGTTGGTTTCAAACCATTATATTATCGTAGGTACATAAGTGGATGACACTTCCCTTGTGTTTAAGGAACGTCCACACATGGATTTATTTTTTTAATATTTTAATTCTCGTCATCCTAATATTTCTTTTACTTGTGAGACAGAACAGGATAATATCTGGTATTATTTAAATGTTCAGGTACACAGAAATAAAGGTAAATTTGAGACTTCCGTTTATAGAAAAAGTACTTTTACTGGATTGGGATTGAATTATCTTAGTTTTTCACCAAAGTTGTATAAACTTAATTCAATACGTACTATGATAAATAGAGCTTACAATGTTTGTTGTGATTTTAATTTATTTCATCAAGACATGGTCTTTCTCCAGAATTATTTTTCCGAAAATTCTTATCCTTTATTTGTTTTTTACAAAGTTCTGAAAGAATTGGGCCGTTAGAAATTTTATTTTTGAGTGTGGTAGTTTGTTTACCTTTCATCTTATATCTATTTATGTTTTTGTATGTTTTGCGTTTGTTTTAGTGTTTTTGTAATTTTTAATTTTTAGTTTGTATGTGATGTTCGTTTTATTTTGTTTTTACTGAAGCTTTTAGTAAGACAATTCATTTTAATGTAATTTTTAGTGATTTCTCATCCTTGTCAGTTTTTCAGCTTATAGATAAGGTTTTAAACCTCGAAAGCTCGTAAAATAAAGAAAGTTTCTCTTGGTCTTGGCATAATTATATATATATATATATATATATATATATATATATATATATATATATATATATATATATATATATATTATATATAGATATATATATATATACGTATATATATATATATATATATATATATATATATATATATATAATATATATATATATATATATATAAATACGTAATATATATATCTATATATATATATATATATATAATATATATATATATATATATATATATATATATATATATATATATATTATAGATATATATATATATATATATATATAATATATATATATATATATATATATATATATATATATATATATATATAATATATACTATAAATATATATATAATATATATATATTCTATATATACATATATATATATATATATATATATATATATATATATACATATATATATATATATATATATATATATATATATATATATATACGTATATATATATTATATATATATATATATATATATACATATATATGTATATAAGCAAATACCACAGGAAAGTGATAGTCAGAAATCCAAGCGCTTTCGTCTTTACTAAGACTTTGTCAAGGAGTGAATGAAATACAATTGGAGAGAAAGGTCTCAAGTACACAACAAGATCAAGAATACCAGATGGTTAATTGTCAAAAGGGTAAAAATTAAAAGAGTTAATCCAGGATAATCGGATATCACACGGTCACAAACCTAAGCAGATTTGACCCTAACCGAAATTACAAAGTATCTTTACAGTCCAAAACATGTAAAAACTGAATATATTAATTTTGTTGTTTATATTTATCTATAACTTTTTTCATTATGGAAGCATCAAGTTATATGGTTTAGGTATGTGGATGATATTTTCTGTGTTTGGCCAGTTCACGAAAATATCCAGGAATTCCTTAATAACCTA
>NC_061090.1:65954453-65976953 GCF_015104395.2 Macrobrachium nipponense | reverse complement strand
ATAATGTCATCCAAGTATAATGCAACATTTGGTAAATCCTTCAAAACATCATTCATGAGCATTTGAAATATAGCTGGTAGCATTCTTTAATCCAAAAGGTAACACTTTGTATTGAAAAAGTCCACTTGGAGTTACAAACGCAGTTATGGGTTTTGAGGATTCTGACAATGGTAGTTGATAGTAACCTTTAAGAAGATCTATTCGAGATATAAATTTCGATGAGCTTACCATGTCAATAAGATCGTCAATTCTGGGTAACGGATAGCAATCAGAAACAGTAAGTTGGTTTACCTGCCTTTTGACAAGTATCACATACTTTACAAAATTTCTTTACATCTTCTCTTATTCCAGGCCAATAAAAATATTACAGAATATTGAGTGTGGTCTTCTTCACTCCAAGATGGGCAGATGTATTCACATGGGCAATCCGGATTATTTCTTCTCTCAATCCTAAAGGTACAACTAATTGGTACTTCACGTCCCATGAAGCATTAGCAGGAGTAGAAAGAGCTCTGTACTTTCTCATCAGTATTCCTGTCTTTAAATAATAGCAAGTCGCTTCCGTAGCGATTTCACTCTCTGAAACAGCTTCATTAAACATTTGTTGTAAAGAATGATCATTAGCTTGAGCATCTCTAATATCAAAGTCCTTCATTTCAAACAGATTATGAAACTCTGAATTCAAAATATTACACTCTAGTAAAGAAGATTCACAAACCTCCACAATAGCGTTGTCTGGCTTACAGTCATTTCATTGTTGACTTTATCTACCTTGTCTTCTATCAGAGGAGAGTTTCTCTGCTCTAGCTCCTCTACTACATCACCTACTGCGACATCAGCATGAACAGCATCCGTACAAATCAAATTCTTTGCAGTGTCCACAGTCCTCAGGCTGTGTTCAACGACACATGACTGAAACATGGCTTTCTCTTCTAGGTCCTTCACTGGATTTTCAATCAGAGGAGTATCCACAACAACAGGATCTGGAATCACTCTGGCACCAGCGATATCATTTCCTAATAGAAAATCAATGTTAGGTATAGGTAATGAATCAACAATTCCTACAACAGTATTCCCTGTAAACAAATTACAATCCACATGCAACTTTGCTCTGGGTACTGTAGTCAGTCCACCAATGCTCTTCAGAATTACACTATCTTGAGTCATACAATTCTCTATCCCAGGAACTGCATCTCTGACCACCAAGCTGTGCGACGAACCCGTATCTCGTACTATCCTGACAGAGATTCCATTGGAACTTGCATCTGGAACACAAAGTTTTCCTTTAAAACAGAAAGGTTTAAATTCCTCTCTAACCAGAGGAGACTTTTCTTTACCATACCTACACATTCTCGGGAGAGAACAAGCTACACTCCCCCACAAGTTACTCCCTGTCTTTTCTTTGTTTTAAGCCGTTCAGGACAATTTCTACGAATATGTCCAACCTCACCACAAAAATAACATTTCACAACAGTACTATTATTACTTCCAGCATAGTCCTTCCCTTGGCCTTTATTTTTACTCCGGCCAGGACTATTATGTGGTGAATTCTGCAATGATTTACAAGGTGATGTATGTGGTGATCTCCTGGAATTGTTTCCCCTTTTAAATGGCTTTAACAGACCAAAATTCTCAGCCAGAGTAGTAGCTCTCTGCAAAGTTGTGACTTCTCTTTCAAACAAATATCTCTGTACATCAACAGGAGTTCCTCTTAAAAATTGTTCAAGCAACATCAACTCTCTATACTCTTCCATGCACGTGACTCCAGCGGCTTTAATCCACTTATCATGAAGTTTAACAATACTATGTGTATACTCTACATATGATTGTTTATCACATTTACGAACCTTCTAAATCGCAACGATAATACTCAGGAGTAAGTTCATATATCTTAAGTATACTATCTTTGATAAAATCATAATCCTTGCACTCACTAGCATCCAAAGCTAGAAAGGCAGACCTAGCTTTTCCTACCAAAGCAGGTTGAATAATCACAGGCCAGACCTCTTTAGGCCAACTTAAACTTTGAGCTAACTTCTCGAAAAGTGAAAAAAATTCATCAGGTTCTGACTCATCAAATTTAGGCACAATCTTAGTAAACTTACTTACATCAGGCATACCTTCGTCAATAAGAGAAATTTTACTTTTACTTCCACTCTTGAGGGCTTCTAACTTTAACTGATATTCTTTTTCTTCTCTATTTAACATGTCTTGACGCTCAAGTTCTTCCCTTTTTAACCTGTCCCTGACGCTCAAGTTCCTCCCTTTTTGATCTGTCCTGACGTTCAAGTTCCTCTCTTTCTCTTGCATACTGAATTTCTATTCTTTTTACCTCCAAGACTGAACTACCTTCGTCACATAAATCAAAGGCCTCTTCCGAGAGAAATCCATCATCGACTAACTTCGATATTACGTTACTCTTAACCTGAGACTTACGCCACGCTTTCTTTATGTCTTTATCAAACTTATAGTGACTAGCGATCTCTAACCAATCATCCTTTCGCATCCGGTGCGAACTCAAATATCCACTCGTAGGATTTTCAACAAACTCACTAATGTTAAAGGACTCCATAATTATCAACTTAATATACTAATTATCACTTAGATAAACTGCACAAAAGGAAATAAATTTGACAATACGTCAATACGCATATAACAAATCTTGCACAACGATCATTATACAAACAATTACCGAGGGCTAACAAATTTCAATCCCGGTCAGGCCCCCACTTGTTACGATCTGCTTCTAATACTCTTAAGTTATTAGATAGGGAAACGTAAATATTTTGCTTACCCAAGGCAATTATTCAAACACCGTTAAAAATTAATATAATTATTATTATTTAATAATTAATTTAACATTACCGAAACCCAATAAACATTTACAGTAGAGAAATCACGGGATGCAATAAACCGAGTATTAACACTCTTTACACAAAGAAATACATAATATGTCAATAAACTCATTATAGCGAAAAAATACTAGAATAACTCGTACTCACTTAATACAGAGAAAACACTTCAGATGGCTAAGTCACGTACATAGAAGAATAATACAAGAGAATCAATACTTTACCCATATTAATAATATGACTTTGCACTCTTTCGTAATATTAGTTAGTATATTCCACTTATTGTCACTACAATTCCAGGAGACACACTGATACGTACGAAACTAAGTAGCCAAGTAAACTTTTGAAAGGATCAAAACAACAGAACTTTACACTTGATAGAAAACCAAGGAGGATAAATACAAAAACATCACACTTCCTGATCCAACCTACGCCGCCATCTATTGGTTGATCATCGCATCTCAAGCAAAAACTAATACAAATAAATAAAGTTGTAACAATATATATATATATATATACTTGTATACAATATATATATATATATATATATATATATATATATATATATATATATATATATATATATATATATATATATATATATATATATATATATATATATATATATATATATATATATATATATATATATATATATATATCTAAAATGCAGGTACCAAACATAAAAATACATATCGCCTTCATATCCTTCTAAACAAAAATACAACGTTTCAATATACAAAAGCTTTACGCTTCATACACGAATTCTCAGGAGCAAAAAGGTCTACAGAGCGAACAACGAATATTATGCAGTATCAGGATATCTTTTCTCAATAAAAGATACGTATTGCATATATTGCAGAATTTCTTCAATTTAGTGAATGGAGGGTCAAATTATAAGCCAGCACAATAAAACTGAATATCTGCATAGCGAAGGAAGAAAATGAAATATAGTAAACCGAAGATTCTCAGCTGCATATGCAAATGAAGACAATAGATTAAGAAAAGGAATAAAAGTGGATGAGACAGAAGTGATCAAGTATTTTATCTTATTTCCTATTTAAAGCTGAATTCACTGCAACATCGATATCGAATTTGTGAAAAATGCGCCGATGTTTCTTCGACGCAATCAAGTTTGCTGTACAGCGTACATGCTGTAAGAAACTTAGCCGCAGCCAGTGAAATTCTCAGTCATGGCCCGGTGGTGGCCTGTAAGCACCAAAAAGCAAGATTGTGGCTAATTTTAACCTTATGTAGAATAAAACTGCTGAGGCTAGAGGGCTGCAATTTGGTATGTTTGATGACTGGAGGGTGGATGATCAACATACAAATTTGCAGCCATCTAGCCTCAGTAGTTTTTAAGATCTGAGAGCGGACAGAAAAAGTGCGAACGCACAGACAAACAGCCATCTCAATGGGTTTCTTGTAAAAAAACAAAAAAAATGTTGCAAAAATTGCAAAGTGTATTTTCGGAAGGTGTAAGATACAATCCGTTTAGTTACTGAAAGGTATCACTTAAAACCGACAATACTATCAAAAGTATATAAGACATAAAAAATCAATAAACAAGTAAATCATTGCCTTTATTCGCTCGTTAATCAATAAATTATAAAATGTTGCTGTTTTCGTTTTTTGAGGGGTAGTTAATATTTCTGTATGAATTCATGAATTTGCTGATCATTTTGCAAGATAGTTGCTTTTTTAATTAGATGTTCATCTGATAACGAGGGCGAATTACGATGGCATATAATAATTAATTATATATATATATATATATATATATATATATATATATATATATAGATATATATCTATATATATATATATATGTAAGTGTTTACATAATAAAAATATGGAATGTTAGTCCATATATATAAAAGATTGCTTGCAGGAATGTGATCAGACTAAAGACGCTAAAGATGACGTATACAATAAGTATGTAGGCTAAGTTGACATGCCGTCATCTGTGGTCATTCATTTGTTTTGAAACAGTCCAAGCTCCCTGCTTGAGACAACTACCCCGACCTATGATTCAAACGGCCTACGTGATCTGTAGCGTGTCTCATTTGATTGTGTGTTCGTATGAAACTATGTCATTTGTAAGTATGTTCATATGTTCGAACTACTGTCTGTTCCTTCATAACTTGTAACAGAGATGGTAGACAAGCAGAACAGAGTTAGCTATCGTCATTAGAAGACCTGTACCTCTTTACCTAAGCTTTATCATGTAGAGGAATAGGATTAGCCATCATCATTGGCAGAAGCGATCAAGCTATCGTTATTAGAAGACTTGTACAATCATACCTGATCTTCACCATGTAAAACTTCAGAAGAATATATAACTATTTTTATACTTCGTGTTTTCTACAAGAACCTCCTCACCGAACCATGAGTTTAACACATCGTCGTAATAACCAACAAGATAGTACCGACTTCGTAAGTGATCTACAAACCCCAAGACACTCCATTGAAGATGGAAGTGCAATACCAACCGACTTAGCGTATAGATTATCGCAAGTCTAACATTACCTCATAGGGCGCCTTATCATACAAGGCACGAGCCCTAATATATATACATATATATATATATATATATATATATATATATATATATATATATATATATATATATATATATATATATATATATCAACAAATGCCAAACAGCTCAACTTATTCAAAAGGTGCCCCTCCATACTACGTAGGTACTATTTATGCGGATTCTTTGAACAATTATTCAGCATCTTCCATTCTGGCGACTTTTTTCCTTCATTTCTCTATTTCCACAGTGGTCCTCCTCAAACCTGCCTCTTGCGTTCTTTATTCCTTTTAAGGATGAGAAATTTCACTCTTTTTTTTTCTTTTTTCCTCTGTTGAACTAAGAAAACATTTTTGTTATATCTTTTTGTATTATCTTTCTTCTGTTTTCCTTTTCTTTTTTTTCCTCTGAAAGATGACTTTAAATTTCCTTTCACATTTACATTTTGGTTACAGTGCTTTCTTACCTCCTCCTCCTCCTCCTGTGAATTCTATCTAGATCCAAGAAACAATGCTTGTTATACTTTACGATTCTTTTTTTCATCTCAATATGTAGTCCTCCTCCTCCTCCTCCTCCTCTTCCTCCTTCTCTTCTTCTTCTTCTTCTGTGAATTCTATCTAGGACCAAGAAACAGTGCTTGTTATACTTTATGATTCTCTTTTTCATCTCAATGTGTAGTCGTCTTCCTCCTCCTCCTCTTCCTCCTCTTGTTATTGTCGTTATTTTTTTTATTTTTCTTCTTGCAAACCTGTCTCTAAGAAAAAGTGCGCGTTCTTCTTCTTTAAGATTCTCATTTTCATCTCATGAGTGATCCTCCTCCTCTTCTTCTTTTTCTTGCAAACCTGTCCAGGTCTAAGATGCAACGCGTGTTCTTATTCTTTACGATTCCCTTTCCTCATCTCACGAGTACTTTGTTTGTCACCTCGCATGCAAATGGCTGTTTCTCTCCGCCATTGCCGTGTGTTGTTTCTCCGGCAGATGGCGCAGACGAAGGGTGCATCTAACCAACAACGGCGCTCTCATTATTGTCCAGATCTGTTTTTGGGCGAAGACGTATTTCTCCGGAATGAAGCTGCCCCAGGAAAAAGATTGAGTTATTCCGTCATAGCTGCTATAAAAAAAATTAATAATAATAATAATAATAATAACTAATAATAACTAAAATAATAATAATAATAATAATAATAATAATAATAATAATAAATAAATATATAAATAAATAAATAAATAAATAAATAACTGATCCAAATAATAATAATAATAATAATAATAATAATAATAATAATAATAATAATAATAATAATAATAATAATAATAATAATAATAATAATAATAATAATAATAATAATAATAATCAATAGATAAATAAATAAATAAATAAATAAATCAATAATAAATGAATAAAATAAAATGAGTCATTGTCAAGAAAAATTAAGTTAGATTAGATGCATTGTGAAGTTTGGGTAATTTTTAACCTCAAGAGAAAAATTGCATAGCATGTATTGTAACAAGTATTGTAAGCACTGTAATATTTTTAAACATTACAAAATATTATCTAATAAGCTTGAGTAGTTTTCAGTCTAACTGGAAGATATTTCACAATATGTATTGTTGTATGTATTATAAGCACTGTAATAGTTTGAAACATTACAAAATTTGTGTAGCTTTCAGCCTAACTGTAAATATTTTATAGCATGATTTGTTATATGTCTTATATTGTAATATTCTGAAACGATACAAAATTTTACTTAATAAGCATGGGCAGTTTCCATCCGACTGGAAATGTTTCATAGTATGTATTGTAGTATGTATTGTAATTATTGTATCATACTAAAGCATTAATCTAACAGAATTATTATTATTGTTTGTGTTGTTGTAATACCAAAAAAAAGTAACAAAAGAATTGTTGAGATGGTTAAAAGTGACATTACACTGTGCAATTCCGTGTACATTAATATTGCACAATTTGGTACTCACACACACACACACACACACTCACACACACACACACACACACACACACACACACACGCACATTCAGTGTAAGAAGAATTGAATAAAAAAATCGACATAATATGAAATATACATATATCAAACGCAAAAGTTAAAAAGAGTTAAAAAAGTTAAAAGAAGCATGATAGCTTTCCGGATGACAATTTCGTTCTACGTTAAGGCAAAAGAGTTTTCCTATTATTTGAAAGGCAAAGAGAGAGAGAGAGAGAGAGAGAGAGAGAGAACTTTCCGGAATATATAAGGAGAGAGAGAGAGGATGGGACGGAATGTACGGTATGTCAAGAGAGAGAGAGAGAGAGAGAGAGAGAGAGAGAGAGAGAGAGAGAGAGAGAGATGAACTATTCGGAATATAAAAGGAGAGAAAGAGAGAGATGGCCAGATGAACTATTCGGAATATAAAAGGAAGGAGAGAGAGAGAGAGAGAGAGAGAGAGAGAGAGAGACGTTTGGTTGCTTCTTTTGTGAAGCCTTTCTCTTTCGATATAAAGAGAAGGATGAAAGGAAAACGAGGCACTCAGAATAAAAGCGAAAGCCATTCTTAGTTTTATCGACGAGAATAAGTGACAGGCGCTTTTCAATGCACCGTTATGGGGGATTTCTACAAGAGGGAAAGATCCCCTCATCTCTCTCTCTCTCTCTCTCTCTCTCTCTCTCTCTCTCTCTCTCTCCTTTTATATTCCGAATAGTTCATCTGGCCCTCTTTCTCTTTCTCTTCTTTAATATTCCAAATAGATCATCTCTCTCTTTCTTTCTCTCTCTCTTTTGACACACCGGCCAGTCCACCCCATTCTGTCTCTCTCTCTCTCTCTCTCTCTCTCTCTCACACACAAACACAAACACACAGGATAAAGATTCTCTCTCACACCTATAGAAATAGAAACAAAAATCGCTCTCTCTCTCTCTCTTTCTCAAATACAACAGGGAAAGATTCTATCTCTCTCTCTCTCTCTCTCTCTCTCTCTCTCATACACACACACACACGCATACACAAACGCACACAAGGTAAAGATTCTCTCTCTCACCTACACAAATGGAAAAAAAATCGCACTCTCTCTCTCTTGCTCTCTCGAATACAACAGGGAAAGATTCTCTCTCTCTCTCTCTCCTCGTCCTCGTCTCTCTCTCTCTCTCTCTCTCTCTCTCTCTCTTTCTCTTCTTCTTCTTCTTCTTCTTCTTCTTCTTCTTCTTCTATTCGGTTTTTTCCATACGACGGAGAATGAAAAATGGAGTTGAATACATATGAAAAAAATAAAAATACTGAGAAAACCAAGTAAAAGTTCCTGTAGCAATGTCCAAAATGTTATCTGTAGAATAAGCATAATGCTGTAACCCACTAAGGGACTGGCTGCAATATACTAAGGCCAAAGGCCGTGTGCTTAGACCTATGAGGTCCTTCAGCGCTGAAGGGAAAATTGACAGCAAGGTTTTAAAATTTGCACCATGAAACAAAAATTAGGAGAGAACCATGGGTAATGCTTACAGTGTGCCAAATCAGGTGCAACGACGGCACTAGCCCCATATATATATATATATATATATATATATATATATATATATATATATATATATATATATATATATATATATATATATATATATATATATATATATATATATATATATATATGTATAGTATATATTTATATAAATGACATCTGAGGCGTGAAAAAAATACATATATCACACCTCATAAAAAGGTAAAAACAAAATAAAAACTAGTATAAAGATAATTTCCCTCTCATGACACCAGACAAACCGAATCACAGGTATCGAAATTATTAATTTCCTGGCTCCCACCCAACCTAGAGTGCCACTAGACAAAGGAGGAGGAGGAGGAGGAGGAGGAGGAGGAGGAGGAGGAGGAGGAGGAGGGGAGGAGGAGAGTCCCATTGGCACTCACCTTCGAACACAAAACAAGACCCAACCATTAATCATCTAATTGTGATCCTGAACAGGGGAACGACCCCTGTTTTTGATATATTTGTTCTAATATCCTTCCACCCCCTTTGCCAATTTACACTTGCCCCCACTCCCACCCGACACATACCTCCCCCCCCCCCCCCCCCCCCAGAAAAAAATACCATTTACTTTATTTTTCTATTTTAATTTCCTGAGGTCGCAGTCAGTTTATATATTACGGTAATCATGGAACTATATTTAATTAAATCCATTAAATAAATTATTCAAAGTATACAAATTTTCCTATTTTAATGGTCAATAACAAAAATGTTTTCCGAAAAGAAATGAAATTTTTTCAGACCAACTCTTTTCATATCAGAATATTTCTTTGTGCATTACATAGTGATTACTAAAAAAAATCCTCTATTCAAAATAATGGGTAAATTTCATACCTCATTAAACCACAGGCTCTTTAGTGTCATTCAGCAACAGTAATATAAAGGTCTCAGAAACATTAATGAATGTGTATCAGTAATCGTCCCTAAAGTGAAATAATGTCTATAAAAAAAGGCTTTGAATAAACTATAAACTCAACAAAGAATATTTGCGGGGTGAAGTTTGGCAACGATTATTCAGATGGGATTAGATCATTTTAGTGCAAAATCCTATTTTATAACAAGTAGAAGATGCAGTTTTATAAGTTGGGAGTCAGTGTCTAAATTTAGATGTTGTAAATCGCCTATAATTAAAAAAGGGTGAATTCTGTTTGGAAAAATCACACAAAGATACACACATTATACTAGGCGTCTGTATATATATATATATATATATATATATATATATATATATATATATATATATATATATATATATATATATATATATATATATATAGTATATATATATATACAAATTATGGGAGAGGCTGACAACCCAAATACTGCCCCTCGTTATACACGCACAGCTTTAGTACAATATCGCTAAAAAAGAATATCCCTTCCAGCGAGATCGCATGTGATATGATTCTTTTAGAATGACTTAAACAAATAAGTTATCACAATTTAAATTAATTTAAAGCTAAAATTCATATTCACGACATTGGAGATTTCATCACCTAGAATTAATCAATTAGTTAATTTTTCAGATCGCATGCAAACAATTTTTTTTTTTTTTTTTTTTTTTTTTTGCATTTCAAATAAAAATGAAAGCTGTAATTAACTTTCCTAAAATTATTGACTGAAATACCAAGGAATATTTTATTTCTTTGACTTTCAGTCATTTATTTATTTAGCATTTTGGGGATTCACGTCGTCTTAATCTATTTCTATACCTTTAATTTTCATCCAACTTTTATTTTTGTGGGTTTCACATCATCTTGAGATATTTATTGAAAACGTCTTCATTCAGGCAGCAATCTCAGCTGCTATTACCGATCAATGAGGGCTCCTGTGGTCTTCTGGGACTGCCTGACCGTGAATGAAAGGCTTTCACTGGAAAGTAATTAAGTCTGACAGAGAGAGAGAGAGAGAGAGAGAGAGAGAGAGAGAGAGAGAGAGAGAGAGATGCTGCGTCTTAGTCAGCATCGACGATTCTGCGACTTGATGAGTTTCTCGTCCAGGAAGTTAATCAAAAAATATTTTCGTTATTTCCATTTTTAGATGATTTTTTTCCCCCTTTTAACGCTCCTTAGCATCCGATGAAATGATCCTGAGATGCTTTAAATGACCGCTTGATGTTTGAATCTACAGGACTGACCGAAATTATTATAAACTTTTTAATCATTATCATTATTTTTGCTTCACTATTCTACAAATATCTAAACACTATTTGTGGTTATTCAAGAGTACCAATACCTACTGGAATAATAAGTAACTCTTTTTTAATGAATGCCAGCAATTTCAGCATGCGTTAAAGATCAACAGCTTTTAAAAATCACTAAGAAATAAAGGCAGAAATTATGAAAAAATTATAAAATCCTCAAATTCCCTTATCGTCGCCTAAATTTGAGTAAAAACTCAACAGTAAATGAATGAGAATCAAATGCAGATTCGATGGTCTTTTCTGTATAACAAAATAATGTTAATAATACTCGTAATTAGTCTTACTCGTACTAACAACAAGACTCAAAATAAAAACGACACAAATTAAACACGTTCACATATTCTCAGTTATAAGTGGAAACAAAATATTTGAACAGAAATATAGCCTCTAAATTCAGTACCTCAAATAACTTAAAATGTGCTAAAATCTACGGACAGGTAGCCCGTTGTTTCACCACCGAAAATGAAAAATATACGATATATTTTATCAGAAATAATTTTTCTGTGCTATTCAGTACGCATATTATTCATTTTTTTTACATTTTCATTACAATAAAGAAAACATAAATAGCCTATCATAAAATTCCTGTATCTTTTTCAGACTTTTCATACACCTTTCCTACCCCCCCCCCCCCCAACAACAACAAAGTAGTTTGTAGGCTTACTCCGCAAGTAAGCAAAAATAAACAAAATCCTAAAATAAACAAAGGCCATATTTGTTTCCAGAATGGGTTATTCTTTACGGAGAAATTGCGTCGTTTACCTAAGAGCAGGTAAGATTTATGTGTCGAAGTGAACTGCCCTTAGGGTAAATGGATTCCAATTAATCTTCCTGCGAGTTTGAAGGTATTTTCAGGTCCTTCAAGTCTCTGAACTCAATTAGAACGAGTTCTTTTGAATGAAAAATGGGTAAGCACATAATAATTGCAAGGCAACTGAAGGAGAATGATAAGAAAGACTGATGACAATAGTATTTAGGAGACGCATATAAGAGGCATAACTTACTGGGTAAGAGTGACGTTTATATAACGGATACCTGATGGAGGCAAACTCGAATGAGCAACAACACCATTATTTTAAGAGACAAGAGGACAATAGTGTACTATATATAAATAAATGAGTAGATAAATATCATATATATATATATATATATATATATATATATATATATATATATATAATAGATATATAATAATATATCAGGAAAATCGTATATATATATATATATAATTATATATATATATATATGGATAGAAAACAGATTTCCTTTCCATAGCTCCTTTATATATATGTATATATATGTATGTATATATATATATATATATATATATATATATATATATATATATATATATATATATATATTATATATATATATATATATAATATATCAGGAAAATCGTATGACTGAACGTTGTGGTCACTTGACTCTTTTCCTTACCTTGAATAGGTAAGCCTTTCTCACTTATTCATGTTTTGTTTTTATTTAAAGTTTTACATTATTTTTAGTTGATTTTTTTATTGGTAATAATTTGTACTTTTAACTTGTAATTTATCAAGTAAATTTTAATTATTGCAGACTGATGATGTGTTGAAGCAACATGAAACGTTTCACATATAAATAAAGCATGCTTCTTAGACTGCTGTCTTCCTGGAATTCCTGGATGTATTATATATATATATATATATATATATATATATATATATATATATATATATATATATATATATATATATATATATATATATATATATATATATATATATATATATATATATATATATATATATAATGGAGCTGTGGAAAGGCATTCTTTTTTTCTATCCACTTCTATACAAATACACATTTACATATACATATGCATACCTAGTCTTCCATCCCTCCCCCAGCTTTAATTATGTTCACAATAGCGCTCGAAACAAGAATCTTCCGTTTTTGTTTACATTCAGTACAATATCATTCCAAACAGTCTATTCATCGTTCTCGTCTAAGACCTGTACAGCCGTAAATTAAACTCCCCTGTTCTCCTCCCTGGTCCCTTGCAAAGAAATCTCGGGACTTAATCCACTTCTCTTTGTCAAACACCTTTCAAAAGCTACCTACATCTAGTCAACAATTCATCTTTTTTTTTCTTTCTTTCCCTTTCTTCAAGACGGCGATTTTTTTATCATCCTCCCTCTCTGACTTACTCTTCTACTGGAATGGGAATATAAATCTTAGGCCCAAGGCACTGAGCAGGGACCTACGAGATCATTCAGCGCTGTAAGGAAAATTAAGAGAGAAGAAGGTGTGAAAGGTGTAACAAGAGTTAAATCTCGCAGTCACACTAAGAAATAATTATTAGGAGAAGGTTAAGGAAAGTAAGATGTAAGATAATATGAACGGAGGTACGGTAAAAGGAATGGAAGGGGTTACAGTTATGGGCTTAATGAACGCTGCAAAGCATCTCATTAAGTAATGCCTACAGTGCACCGCGTGAGGTGTACTGATGGTACTAATCCCCTTCTGGAGAATTACTCTTGTAGTCAAGATCCACTTGTGAACTTTTTAACTTCTATTTAGCTTGTAGGAATTACAAAGGACGTTAAGTACCGTCAGAAACCAAGACCCACAGAGGAAATTAGTTCTGGTGATTAGAAATTCATTTCTCGATGGAATGTGGTTCGGATCCCACAATAAGCTGTAAGTTCCGTTGGAAAGCTGTCAATCAGCTCAGTGGTCTGGTTAAACTAAGATATACCTAACTTTATTCAACGTTTTTTTTTTTTTTTTTTTTTTTTTTTTTTACTTTTTTTTTTTTTTTTTTGTGACAAGGCTGACAGAGGCCTGACCCAAGTTGGAGGACGGCAAGTCTGAATGTGAGTTTTGACTTGTCGGTGATTAGTGTTAGGCGTTAGTACGTAACCATATACACATTCCGGCTCATTATAAAGAGATATCAAATGTGTCTGGTCAAATTTTTTTGTATTTAAAATAAATGTTTCATTTGACTTCACATCGATAACTTTCCCGAAAAAAGATGCTATCCACTTCGTAATCAGTAAATAGGTTGTACGCTTTCTTAATCTGTTATCCTTAGCTTGCGTTATTTTTCTTTCCATTTTTCTGAGAGTAGAATTTTACGAATTTTTTCCCCTAAGACGTATTTAGTTTTTTAGTTTTTTTTTTTTTTTTTTTTTTTGTAACAGTTCTTTTTTATCTAAAAATGTTCACGGGCAACACTTTATATGTTTTCATTTTTTCTGAGAAAACTTTTGTTTAAATTTCCATTTTTCGTCGAAAACACTTTTTTAGTTTCATATTTTTCTTACACAACTTTCCTGTTTTAACTTTTCTTTTTATCTAAAACATTTCTTTTTAATTTTTCTTTTTATTAGACGATTTTTCTGAGACACTTTCTTTTAGTTGTTTTTCTTAGACAATTCTTATTTATCATTTCCATTTTTTCTATCACACTTTTTTTTTCTTAGACAAATCTTCCTATTTAACAGTTCCATTTTTCCTATAACAACACTTATCTAACTTTTCAATTTTTTTAAGACAAGTCGTTTCTAGTTACTTGATTTTTCTTATACAATTCTTCTTATTCAACTTTCCCATTTTCCTAAGACAATATTTTCTTACCTCATTTTTCTTATACAATTCTTCTTATTCAACTTTCCCATTTTCCTAAGACGATATTTTCTTACCTCATTTTTCTTATACAATTCTTCTAATTCAACTTTTCCATTTTCCCAAGACAATATTTTCTTGCCTCATTTTACTTATACAATTCTTCTAATTCAACTTTCCATTTTACCAACAAAACACTTCAAGATTTTTGTTTTGATTTTTCTAGACAACGGTACTTATTCAGCATTCCCATTTTTCTAAGAAAAAACCTTTCAATTTTATCACTTAAGCAACTTTTCTTGCATAAATTTTTCATTTTGTTAAGACAACACATTTTTCAGCTTCTTCAATTTTTTTATAAAATTTTTCTCTTCTAACCTTTAAATTTTCTAAGACAACATTTTATTTTTTAGTTTTTTCACAACTTTTTTGTTTTAACTTTCCCGTTTTTCAAAGATAATTTTTTCTAACTTTCCAATTTTTCTTTAAAGTTCGTCTCATTTAAATCTTTAATTTTTCTGAGAAACTTTATTTCATTGTATTTTTATTAACAAGTTTCTGTTTTAAGTTATCCGTTTCTGTAAGAGGACACTTTTTTAACACTTCAATTTTTCTTGTACATCTCTTCACATTTAACATTCCATTTCTTATTTGTTCATCTTTCTTAAACAACTCTTCTGTTTTAACCTTTTAATTTTTCTAATATAACACTTCTCACTTAATTCTTTCATTTTGCCTGAGACAAAACTCTTATTAATTATGCCATTCTCCTTAGACAGATCACTTTAAAGTACCAAAAACCAACAGGTTCATATACGAGGTTCCTCGGTTATCCCAACAAAATCCGTAACCATATATATATATATATATATATATATATATATATATATATATATATATATATATATGTATATATCGAGTTACAATGTCCTTTAATATCTAATTCGCTCTACCTCGGAATTAATATATTTTCATATATGCTTAACCGAAGGGGAATTTTTTCTCGATAATAGATTTGCCTGGACCAGGGCGCGAACCTATGGATCCTTTCAAACCCAGGAACGTCAGTGAAGCGTTACCTACTACACCACCGCGGTGGTGTAGTAGGTAACGCTTCACTGACGTTCCTGGGTTTGAAAGGATCCATAGGTTCGCGCCCTGGTCCAGGCAAATCTATTATCGAGAAAAAATTCCCCTTCGGTTAAGCATATATGAAAATATTATTAATTCCGAGGTAGAGCGAATTAGATATTAAAGGACATTGTAGCTCGATATATGTATATGAATCACGGAAATGTGATATGACTTATATATAGTATGTATATATATATATATATCATATATATATATATATAATATATAAATATATTATATTATATATATATATATATATATATATATATATTATATATATATATATGTATATATATATACATTTATATATGTAAGCGTTTACATATATATATATGTGGAATGTGAGTTATTCCATATATAAAAACTGAATTAAACCAATGACCCAAGGGGTCACCGATGACCTTGCAGGTAGTGGGTGATAGGAAACTGATAATAATAAATGTAGACTAAGCCTTGAGGTGTTGTATCAGCGTCCTGGTTTGTAGTCACCTGTGGTCATCAAATCCATTGTTGTGTAAACCGTCTACAATACTTTCGCTTGAGAAACCATGTTGACCTATAACCCACACACTAGGCTACGTGAATTCGTCTCATATGTTAGTCTGCATGTATGTTCGTATGCTGAGCTAAGGTTTGCTCTCTTAGGATTTTGTAAATGCATTGTAACTCAGAACTCTACTTCCTCTCCTATCTTCTTGCCTCTACTCAAAAGATGTAGTTTCACAAATATATTGTTTACCAACATGAGTTTGAAACGTCTTTGCCTTTATACCCAAAGAAGATACTGATGAAACTTAGAAATTATCATCACAATCGATGATACTCCGACGAGAATGGGAAGTATACAAACAGATACTTGCATATAACATCGCAGGTCTTGTTAGGCAAGGCCCAGTCCCTACGTATATACTTATACACACACACACACACACACACACACACACATATATATATATATAGATATATATATAGATATATAGATATATAGGATATATATAGAGAGATATATATTATATATATATATAGTATATATAGGATAATCTAATAATATAGATATATATATATATATATATATGATCTACTATCTATCTATCTATATATATAGATATATATACATATATATATATATATATACAGTAGATATATATATATATCATATATATATGAGCTATCATATAGATATAGAATATATATAGATATATATAGATATATATATATATATATATACATATAGAGATATATATATAATATCATCGAGATTTATGTATATGTAGATATAGATCTATTATTTTTTTAAATTTAGTATAGATATATATAATAATAGATTATAATAGATATAATATAGATATAATTATATATACATATATTACATTAGATCTAGAATATAGAATATATCTATAATATTAGATAAATATAGACATATATATATATAGCTTAATAGACATATATATATTATATATAGATAGATAGATACGATAGATTAGAACATAATATAATATAATATATATATTACCTATATATTATTATCATTATATATATTTATATAGATATGGTATGTATATAAATAAATAATAATGTTTGTCGGGAAAATTTGTGTAAAAATTCATGATATTAAATTGTATATGCTCCAGTGTTGTTTTCAAAATGTACTGTTTTCTGGAAGAATCACTTGTTTACGGCGGGTATCTTTCAAGGTGTGGCTAGCCTATGGCGACTCCTCCTTTCTGCAGAGTGAAAATCGCCCTTATGGCTAATCTGGTAGTGTCAGTTTGTATATTAAGCCTTCTTTTGACTATGGTGTTCTTTGTAATATCAGTGTGCCTCAGTAAAGGGTCCGAATAGACCGAAAGTACTCGGCTATCTTGTTTTCTCATTTTTTTCCATCGTGGCAAAAAAACCTTTATTTATACATAGCATCACGTTTTATATACTTCGTGATCAAGTTATTCATATATGCATATATATATATATATATATAATATATATATATATATATATGTGTGTGTGTGTGTGTGTGTGTGTATGTGTGTGTGTGTGTGTGTGTGTGTGTGTGTGTGTGTAAATACATAAATAACGGTTTTTGCCACGAAGGGAAAAATGAAAAAGCGAGATAGCCGAGTACTTACGGTCTTGTTCCGACCCTTTACTAAGGCAAACTGATTTTACAGAGGAAAACATAGTCAAAAGAAGGCTTAATATCCAAACTGTCACTACAAGATTAGCAATAAGGTCGATTTCACTCTACAGAAACGAGGAAACGCCTGAGGGTAGCCACACCTTGGAGGATACACACGCGGCAAACAGGTTATTCTTCCAGAAAACTGTACATTTTGAAAACAACACAGGAGCATATACAACTTAATATCATGAAATTTACATAAATTTTCCCAAGGAATTAAAATTAATGAAAAGACAAAAGAAAATATAAATATACACACACAAACACACACACACACACACACACATATATATATATTATATATATACATATATTATATATATATATATATATATATATATATATATATATATATATATATATCGAGCAAGAGAAAGAGGGAGAGAGAATATCGAACCAGAGAGAGAGAGAGAGGGGAGAGAGAGAGAGATAGAGAGAGATAGAGAGAGAGCGAGAGAGAGAGAGAGAAATAAGAGAGAGAGAATAACTGTACTACATGTGGGACTAATTTATTAGTTGTTCATTTATTTTAAGGTCCTTCATAAACATCTTACAAATATATGGGTCTAAATGGTACATTCCCAGACTAAGATTTAGGTTGTTTTTATTAGTGATTTGTATAATTGCCGATTCCAGTAAATTTCTTGAAACATAATCATTAGATCTAGCAATTACCGAGGTATCACCCCAATTAATACAATGAGATTTTTCACTCAGATGGATAAACAGTGCATTTGAAGTCTGGGCTGTTCTAACTGAATACACATGCTGCTTAATACATACACATAAATTTTTACTTGACTGACTAACGTAAAACGATGGACAATCCTTACAAGGAATTTTGTAAATGATGTTATTTGTTACGGGACTATTTTTAATTAGCATATCTTTAATGGTATTGTTATATGAGAACACTACATTAACATTAAACGATTTAAATATTGATTTTATGGTTTCAAATCCACGAAAGTAAGGTAAGCTAAGTACATTTTTAGGCATTTCTTTTTCATTAATAGCAACACTATAAAATTTTTTGTGAGCTTTTTGATAACATAAATAAATTAAATGTGGTGGGTAGCAGAGATCGTTTCCTATCTTTTTTATGTATTCTATTTCTTGGTCCAGATATTGTGGACTCGTGATACGCAAAGCGCGTAGGAACATAGAAGAAAAAATAGAAATTTTGATATTAAGATGGTGGCCAGAATAAAAATGTACATATGTTAAATTATTTGTGGGTTTTCTATAAATACTGAACTTGCATTGGAAAGATTCTCTATGTATTAATACATCTAGGAAAGGGATGACATTGTTATTTTCAATTTCAACAGTGAATTTTATGGATGGCACTAAACTATTCAATTTAGACAGTAAATCATTTACATCGATACCACCAGGTAAGACTACTAAGATATCATCGACATATCGGTACTATTTTAAGGGGATAAGTGTGATATTCGGGAGGTGTTGTCTCTCAAAAAATTCCATATATAAGTTTGAAAGGAGAGGTGATAAAGGGTTACCCATGGCCATACCAAATATTTGTTGGTAATATTCTCCATTAAAAATAAATCTGCAATCACAAATACATAACTTAATCAAGGAAATTATGTGACTAACGGACATAGGCAATTCATGCAGTACAAGTTCATTACTTAAATATTCTAGCACAGAGTCAATACGGACTTTTGTAAACAAGGAACATACATCAATACTGAAAAAGATATCACTAGGGTTTAGTCCAATGTTATTTAATTTTTCTAGAAGATCAAGAGCATTCTGGATGTGTGAATTAGATACAGTTCCTAGTAGCGGGGATAACAATTTAGTAAGATATTTAGATAGTTTATAAGCAATTGATCCTACAGTACTAATAATTGGGCGCATAGGTTTGTTTTCCTTATGAGTTTTCACTAGGCCATATAAATAAGGTAACGAGGGACACTTTACAGTTAACTTACATTTATCTTTAAGAATTTGTTTTATATTGATATTAAAGTTTTTTATTACTTAGTCCACCGGATTTCTTGCGAGTTTCTTGTAAGTTATTTCATCTTCTAGTAAAGTATGCATGCGTGATTTGTAGCCAGTTTTGTTCGGAACAACTACACAGACAGTGAACTCCCACTTTAATAAACAAATTAAATCCATTTTGAAGGGCTTGGACCATTTGATTAAACAGTTTACACCACCATGCGCCTCCCTACCTAATATGTATGGTTTAGTCACGACACATAAAATCAATAACCTCATCAGACCAATCATTAGTTCAGTGGGCTCAGTTACGTATAATTTATCTAAATGGCTTGTAAAAGTTCTTACTCCTTCGGTAGGAAACATTTCTAACAGGAATGTTAAAAATAATGTTGATTTTATAAACAAATTGAATAGTTTAAATTTGAATTTTGATTTTAATATGGTTAGTTTTGATGTTGACTCTTTATTTACAAAAGTACCTGTAGATGACTTACTTGAATATTTGGAGGATGAATTAGAACGTCATGACATTCCCTTAAGTGTAGCAAACCTCATTAGTCTCATAAGATTATGTATCAAAGATATTAAATTTTGTTTTAATGGGAATTTTTTTGTACAAAAGTTTGGCATTGCTATGGGTAATCCCTTATCTCCTGTCCTTAGCAATATTTACGTGGAATTTTTTTAGACAACACTCTTACCAAGAATTTTGCCCCAAAAAGTTGTATGGTTTAGGTATGTGGATGATATTTTCTGTATTTGGCCAGTTCACGAAAATCTCCAGGAATTCCTTAATAATCTCAATAATTTAGTCCCTTCTATAAAATTTACTGTAGAGGAACAAAGAAATTGTAATTTGAATTTTCTTGATGCAATTGTCCATAGAAATGATAGGAATTTCACCTTTTCAGTCTTTCGAAAATCAACTAACATTGCCTCTTTTGTTCATTACTACTCCAATCACCATCAAAATATTAAATTCTCTGTTTTCTCTAGGATGTTCCTAAGGGCTTTACGTGTCTGTAGCTCGCAGTTTATTGACACTAAAATTAAAACTATTTATAATATTGCATTGAAACTTAAATACCCAAGGACTTTTGTAGATGTGGCATGGAAAAGAGCTAGAAAAACATTTTATTCAGCTAACTACAAACATGAATTTAGTAAGCATAACATTCTAAAATTACCCTATGATGAAAGGTTTTTAGGTATTCCTAAAATTCTAAAGCTTTATAACATAAATGTTGTTTTCAGTAATATTAATGTCAAGAGTTTAGTAATCAAAAATTCTCCTAAAGATCTTCAAGGCTGCATATATGAAATTCCTTGCAAAAAATTGTGATAAAGTCTATTACGGACAGACCGGCAAACCTCTTTCACAACGTCTCAAACAGCATCAATATTTAGTGAGAACTGGGCAAATATCGAATGCATTATTCGTACATATGAGAGATTTAGATCATCCTATTAAATGGAGTCAAGCAAGAGCCTCAATCCCATGTAATGACACAGTTAAAAGGAATATCATTGAATCTTGTTTCATCAAGTCAAATAATAGAAATGTTCTAAATTTAAGTCTTGGTTTATTTAAACTTGATGCTTTCATAATGAAAAAAGTTGTAGATAAATATAAGCAACAAAATTAATATATTCAGCTTTTACATGTTTTGGACTGTAAAGAGACTTTGTAATTTCAGTTAGGGTCAAATCTGTTTAGGTTTGTGACCGTGTGATATCCGATAATCCTGGATTATCTTTTTTAATTTTTACCCTTTTGACAATTAACCATCTGGTATTCTTGATCTTGTTGTGTACCTGAGACCTTTCACTCCAATTGTATTTCATTAGCTCCTTGACAATGTCATAGTAAAGACGAAAGCGTTTGGATTTCTGAACTTATTCAATAGTATAATCAATTTAATAATCAGAATATATATATATGTATATACATATATATATGTGGTGGTGTGGGTGGTGTGTGTATGTATATATGTATATATATATATATATATATATATATATACTATATATATATATATATATACATATATATATATATATATATATATATATATATATATATGTCCTTTAATATCCAATCCGCTCTACCTTGGAGGGGGATTTTTTAGTAGATAATAATTCCGTCCCCTTCGGTTAACATATATGAAAATATATGGATTTGCATATCAAAGGACCATTGACACTCGATGTATGTATAACGTATATGAATCATGGTGATGTGATAAAAATTCATATATATATATATATATATATATATATATATATATATATATATATATATATATATAAAGGTTTTTTTGCCACGAAGGAAAATAAATGAAAAAGAGAGATAGCCAAGTACTTTCGGTCCTGTTCGGACCCTTTACTTCAAAGTACCAAAAACCAACAGGTTCATTTTTTTCCCTTCGTGGCAAAAAACCTTTATTTATACATAGCATCACGTTTTATATACTT